>NC_052129.1:3232366-3267587 GCF_012273895.1 Zerene cesonia | reverse complement strand
CAAAGTAAATTATATCAAAAATTCAAGTTTTAATCTCAAATTCGCATTTACCCTACCCATTTTCTTGGACTATTATTTGGGTATTCGTTCTGAAGTTTGCAACCAACAGTCAATTAATAGTGATTTATTTTTAAGAAAAACCAAATCATTTTTAGTAAATCACGTATTCTTGGCATGATATATAAATATGTGTGCATGTGGCCTCATGTATCGATAGAGCCGGCCGAGATTATGAATACATAATCCTTTAAATCGATTTAATGTAGCTTCATTTCATTTCATTTTTTATAAAGGTAGAAATTTGTCGCTTCTTAATAATCCCGTACACCATTTATATATATTTCAAATATGGCATACTAGCTACTCGCCTCGGCTTCACACTACCTATATGTTTTTTTTTTTTGTTTATTTCTATATCATACCAATATATAATATAACACATTATGCCAATCTCTTTTCCACCTAAACACTAGACATTAGAACTAGAAATGTACACGCGAAACAATTATTAATTTTAGAATTTTTAAATGGTTATTGCATTCTTACTTTGGTAAGGTGCTGATTTTCGACTTGCAGTTGTAAGCGCCGGGTAGGTTAACGCAGACCTCAGTGCGTTTACACACTTCTAGACTTTCCACGCACTCGTCGATATCTGTTCCAAAAAAATATGTTATAATACTTTAAAAAATAAAGGCACTATAAATGTATTTAGAGCCAGTAGCATATTTTGTGCTCACATTTGGCTTTTAGATTTCTTTAGCCGCTCTTGGTGGTTTACTTTTTGAAAAAATATAAATGTTTTAGTTTCTGTTTTAACTGTCATGTAAGATCACAATCTTTTCAAAGCCTAATTTCTTTTCATCATCATCATCCCATGAATGATCCCACTGCAGGAACGAGCCTCCTATGTGGATTCAGGCCTTAATCCACCCGTTGCCAGATGTCCCATGTTGCAGAACTCTTGATTCTTCAACATGCCGTTTTCTTCACGATGTGATCTTTTACCACTTCGACTAGACATAGTGACTAAGGTGCAGATAATTTGAAAAATCAATTCATAGTATTTTCTTGCGTTTAATTTTACGCGAGTATATACGATCATCCAGCCTCGAAACTCTGACTTTACTCTGTAATTCCAAGGTCCTAACCACTAAGCCATCCCTGCTCAATTTCCTTTCTTAGTTCAAAATATAAAAAACAATAACTTTAAAAATAGCTTGAACACAAAATATTTAAATGGAAAATTATATATCAACATCATACCTTCACAAATACCAGTAGCGGAATTAACCTTGAACCCCGGAGCACATCGCTTGGACACGTGGTCCTGGCAGAAGTAGCCGCCGTGCGTGTTGATGCAATGTTGGGATAGACGCTGGCAATCATCCACTCTTTCCTCACACTCATCGATGTCTATAGAAATTTAGTTATTTAAATTTGAGAAGTTAATTAAAACTTAGGATCAAGTATCTGCTACGTGGAGCGTAAAGAATATAAAAGGAAATTTTAACACATAAGAGGAAAGTATCCATACCTAAGTTACTTATAGGTACTTTCCCTTGATATCCATCATTATGTATTACGTAAAATAAGTTTTTTGTATATATACCTACCTACTGAATCTACATTTAGTAGTTTTAGAAGCTAAGAAATACATAATTTATACAAACGCAATTTAAATTGAACCTTAAATTGAACGCAATTAAGAATGAAATCGTTCCAGTTCTAATTGTAATGTAACCTATATAATAACGTTTATTATTGGCATTTTATCTACACTTATATTATTAAGAAGAAGAATTTGTATTTTTGTTTGTTTGTTTGTTATGGATAAACTAAAAAACTACTGGACCGATTTCAAAAATTCTTTCACCATTAGAAAGCTGCAACTTCACTGAGTGGCATAGACTATATATGTATCACGGGCGAAGTCGGAGCGAACAGATAGTAAGCAAATAATTTAGTTAAGTTACAACTATATATTTTCACTAAACAACTGATTGGTTACCAACTACTTATTTATAATCAACTTCCATTGGAAAATTGTAAATAAACATAAAATTTCAAATTTCTATACCCAAGCATTCATCGTCTTCTCCAGCTCGAAAGCCAGGAGGGCAGATATCGTTCTTAACTTCTGGTGCAGCATCAGGCTTAGCAGTGGTGGGACCTGGGGCATCTTCAGCGAAGGGCTTGCCTGGTTTTCCCGCGCACTTGTACCCTCCTATCGTGTTCTCGCAAAGGTATTTTGGACACGGTGGCCGGGGTAACTGGCATTCGTTGATATCTTCGAATTTGAAAAGGTATTTGTTGTAGGAGAGTCTTTTATATATTTTCATTATTTAAATTTATAATCGTAGAGCAAATTGATTTTATAGACCCTGTCAGTATTCAAGTTATTGCAAAAGAAGTCAAGTGAACAGATTTATCCCATATCTATTATCCAATCAGAGGCCATTTAGATATATTAATATCCATAGTATGTACTTTAAACCATATACAATATTTAACTGTTGAGATCAGATATTATAAGTACAATAATAGGTCTTGTCTCACCATCACACACTTGGTTAATGACGTTCTTCTTAAATCCCGGCGGACAGCCAGACCCAGCTTCCCTCTTCTTGATGGGGACGCATTTGTAAGAGCCATTGGTGTTATGACACACTGTGTCTTTGGCAGTGCATAAATCATCAGTTGATTCAGCACATTCATTTATATCTGGGAAAGAATAGTTTTTTTTTTAACGTTGGAGTACCTACTTCATTGGTTATCTTTAGAGCTTTTGTAAAATTCTACGTTTTAGAAATTAAAAACTTTTTAACGGATTTTAAACGCTATTTATTCATTATATTATTAACCCGACGTTTCCAACACTTTACAGCGAGGTTTTTAAATTCTTAATACTCGCGTAAAATCAAACACAAGAAAATACTATTCTACGTTTTGCTCAAGAAATCTTAGAAATATTTTAAATAGTTGAGAAAATTAATCTACATATTTAATGATGTACTTTCAATATCCGTTACAGAATGTGGATCCTTAAATACAAAACATAATAAGGCAGGCGCCGAGACACAAAGCACATAAATATCTACGATTGTGTAAGCTTTTCACAAAGGGCCACAATAAAAGCAGAAACAAAAACCAAGCAAACACATTTTAAGACTAAATAACCCAAAAAAAATCCAGACCACAAATCTCACAAAAGAACAGACACAATATACAATCGCAAGTGGTACCTTTACAAGATCTCTTATCAGGCTGAAGCCTGTACCCTTCGTTGCACCGACATTGTACCTTTCCATCTTGATCGTTACAAACATGCTCACAAGAATTCTCCTTACATTTATCTTTCTCTTCCGCCTTCGCTGTTGTCGACTCTTTCTTTTCTGTTGTGGTCTCTTGTTCTTTTTTGGATTCCTGAAATATTTATGTATTTCGTTGTATTTCATGGTATATTTTGATTTAGTCTAATTTAATAGAATATAATGTCAAGAACTATTGTATCATTTTAATATTGAAGTCAAGCATTATTAGTATAATCGAGATCGTTCTAAATTATTTTTATTAAATTCCTTAATTGTGCTGTTTTTTACATTTTAAGTCCTTAAGTGATTTTTGGGAAGGAGATTCACAAAAAAAATCCTTCCACTTTTCAAGATTCTCGGACCAGTTTGCGATGGACATCCATGTTAAAAATAATAATTACCATGCAGCATTGGTAAAAAGCATGCCTCATTAAAGAAGCGGATGAAGTTGTGTAAAACTCCTCAGCAGGCTCCCGACTACATCCCTCCTCCCCTTCCAAGCCACCAGTTAGACGACCAAATGCACATTCACTGCAGCAAGTCTAAAATAAGTTAATTTTAGTATCAATAGGACAAATTGAGTGTAAATACTGTTTATCACATAGTCCTTGCGAGTTCTTGAATCAAAAATTCTAGATCTTTACACATACATTTCAATAAAAGAGACCCACCTTCCCAATATCACTTTTTGGACTATTACATTGATTTGATTCAGCTTGTTTAATTCCATCTTCACATTCTTCTTTATCTCTGTAATGAAAATCAATTTCCAAGATGCATTATAAATATATAAGTTACGCCTAAGGTCTATGCTATTCATTTCTCTTTTTTGTTTCGTGAAACAATTGAAAAATATAAATCTCAAAGCTACTAACTTGAATTGTTCCTGACAGCAGCTGCTCAATGCTGTAATACACGCGTCCCTTGCCTCATCTTCGATACCCTCTGGAAGACTGGCGCTTTGACATGACTCTACTGACGACTGAGCCATCGCGTATGCTTGCCCATGGGTGCAACATGATTCCTGAACATCTGCTATTTCATTCGAAGAAAGACCTAAAAAAATTAAGTTAAAACTTAATAAAAAGAAGGCAACCGGCCTTATAAGGGTAAAAATAATATTTATGTTGTAATACACAATCGAAGCATGGTCCATGGCATTCAATTTTTTCCTAAAAATAAGCCGGTCATATATTCAAGAAAGAGGATTTTTAATAATAAGCATATAATTATATGCCTATGTGTATAATATACTAAAAGATTTTTACTATTAGAAAGAGATTTTGTTGTTAAATATTTGACTTCATCGTGATTATCTCAAAATAGTTTTTAATTTATCTGCATATCATCCACATCACTACTCGACTACCCCATTCGACATACACATTGTATGTGGTAGTCGAGCACGCTTCGGCACGAATTGGGCGAGCTCGCACCGGGGAAGTACCACACCCCCACAGAAGACCGGCGTGAAATAGCATTCTACTGTGTTTCTTTCGGTGAGTGGGAGAGCCGGAGGCCCATATCCTTTTCCTTACCCTTCCCAAAAGGTCGGCAATTCATTTGTAGAGGCGTAAGGTCTGCAATGGACCTTATGCCTCTCCAAATGTTCATGGGCGGTGGTAGCGTTTACCATCAGGCGTCCCACCAGCTCCATTGCCGACTGTAACATAAAAAAAAAATCACCATTGCTCGAAATGGTGAAGAAAAACATCATAAGGAAACTCGCGAAGTTCTCGTTGTCAAACATCTGAAAGTTCGATGATATGTGGCATCTGCCAGCGAGATTTGAACATGAGATTATACATCGAATAGTATTAAGTATATCACATAGTATTTGCAATATTTCGTAAACATCATCACGAACCCAAGTGGCAACAATGCCAAAGCCCACGTTCTACTCTTAACATTAATTCCCAAGATCTAGTAGGTAAATTGGCTTAGATTCAGTTACGATACGGATGATGCATTTTAAATTGCACTTTAGATAAGTCCTTAACCTGCTACAGTTGCTGCAGTTATATATTTGTTGGAATTGTAAAATAATATTTAGACTTAGCGATATATTTATTACATAGTTTGTGAATTTGTAAGTTTGTTACGTTGTAGACGGAATCTCTGGATCTACTCAACGGATTTTATAAATTTTTTCACCACTCAAACGTGATGTTGTCTGTGAATGTCATAGGATATATTTTATTATGCGGGCAGAGCTGGAACGAGCAGCTGGTAACTTAATAAAAATATGAATAATACGTATAGTTAAAAAAAATCTAAAATAGCTATCTAATCGCCTAAATATTTATACATTGCAATTATTGTTCATTGACTCAAGAATGTTATTAACATTTCTGAAATATCATTATTACTCGATAATCATTAATAGATAACATATTACTGTCATTGGTTTCTTATACTAACACTTTCTTGATAAAATATAGCGGAAAAGCATTGATTGATACATATACTTTATGAACTGAATTTCAGCTTATAAAAATTAAAAACGGATGTAATAATTACTCATTCATAAAAATAATTTATGCAGGCATAGTACATGATTTACAATTTAACTTTATAAAATCACCAACTGAGGTTAGGGCCGCCGCGTTACCTCGAACCCTAGATTATATAATAAATTCCAATGACCTGCATGAAACTTAAATAGGTTAAGCGCTAAACAGTATTTTTTGCAAAATCATAACAGTATCTAATTTAGTACGTGACGCAAGTGGATCAAAAATATTGAAGCATTACCCGTTCATAAAATAAATTATGATATTATCATATTAATATGATATTAATATTATCATAATTTATTTTATGCATGTATGTACAGTGTATGTTATTGCATATGTTTTTAAACGATTGCATATAAAATATCTATGATTCGAATAGCCAAGTGTTAATCACACTAAAATTACTTTAAAAGAACTTTTAAAAGATAAAGATAAAATACCATATTAATTATTTTATCCTGAGGATAAATTACTTCTAATTACAAATGGTTGGGATAATGTGAACTTCTAAACACACATAGCTGATTTCCGTTTGTTTACAATACATTTGCTACTTGAGATAATCCCGCTGACCCGAGATGCAGTCATGACTGACCAGATACGCAATTCAGATAAACAAGAAGTAAATATCATGTAATGAAGATACGTCTGTATTATGTTATCGGTATATAAGAATTGAGAATATTTTCCTGCCTAAATTTGCGATTTTAAAACATAATAAGCTGCCCCCGCGGCTGCATACATAGAAAATACTATATTACAATGTTTGTTGTTTCCACGTAGTTATATTTGTGTTGTTACGTTATTTAATAAGCAACAGCGAAATCACAGATAAGTAATATATACTCGAAATATACAAATTTTTATTTATTAATATAAAACATATTAATATGTATTCATAAAATACTTGTAAATAATAACATGTTTTATCTTCACATCAGTAGCCTGTACCGAGTATTGTATTATATTATCTGTGCCTATACATAGGTTTTGTTTCCTGCGAGGCACCTATATATAACGACGAGGCCCGAGGTCCATATCCTTTTCCTTGCTCTCTCCTTTATTCGTCTCGTCAATCCTTTCTTAATCCCTTTCCTTTTTCAAGTCGGCAATCCATTTATAGAGGCATCATGTCTGCAATCGACCTTATGTTACGCCTCTCCAAACGTTCATGGATGGTTGCTTTCCTCCCGCGACTTCCCCTTAATATAGCCAAAGGAAATTCATTGAAATGAGATGCTTCCCCGCTCTAAAATAAATAAATATCCTAACTATCCTACATAAATGTAGCAACGTTCGAGAAAGACAAACAAACACACTTTCGCATTTATAATATTAATTCGGGTACTAGGTAGGTGCCTATTATGTATATTAGTGAAGTTAAAAAAAGTCTGCATTATTACAAAAAGTTCTATCTAGGTTTCCCTATATTCATATAAATGACGACTCCCCGTTATATATATATATATTCTTATATGTTTCTCTGATATAACAAAATATGTCATATCAGAGAAATCAGACAAGTCCTTAAGGAAAATACATTAATTTTACTTACAATATTTTAAACTGTGTTCCAAAAATAATGTGTTGTCCTAACAGAGTTATTTATAAAAATTCTAAGTTCTTAGACCCTTACGCTAGTTTCTGAGTATGTTATTATCTTTAGCTGATCACATCAGAATGTGGATTAGACACGCGATACCTGTATAATCGCCTGTATGGATTCTCAATACGTGGACCTAATTAACCGATACATTTTTTTTATTTTAAACGCCTTTTACGGGAATTTAATTTCTCACAAGGAACATAATTCGATTAAGAACATACTATTAGCTTAAAACACGTATGTTTTATCGTATATTTAAAATCTAGTCCAGGACTATACTTTGCTCACACATTAACCACTGTCCCAAGTAGGTGGAGGTCAAATTCCTGTTCTGCTCCTGATGTGACATTATCAACCTCCTCACCTTATCTTAACTTATATTATAAAGAGGAAATATCAATTGTTTTTGTATGTATGTTTCTTATGTTTTCTCCCAAAACTGGACCTTTAAACAATTTTTTCACCACTAGAAAGCTACATACACTCCACACTACATCCACTGGCAAAGGCGGGGCGTTTAACAGTTAATTAAGTATATTAAGGTATCACCGGTTTTACCATGAAGTTATTATGACGTATAATTACGTGCATCTGTTTAAACATTGGATAATTATAATTCTCAGCAGGAAGGTTGCAGATGAATAAATAAGACGCGTGACGCTGATTATAATTTTAAAAAGGTTTTATTTAGATGAGCATAAAATTCTTGGATTTATCACAAAACAAATGCTATGAATAATTACTTACATCAATAATTTGGTTGAAATACCACACTAGGTTAATAAATATAAGATATTATATAGAAAGTTATCTCTTACTATGAAACCAAGTTATGCTCAACGGCTCAATAAGCCATATTGAAGGCAATGTAAATAATTATTAGTATACCCTGAACCTGGTCATTTTTGTATTGAAATGAAAAATATTTAATTGCACATCCGTTTTTTATCATATATGAAGTATATATACACTTCACCGATTATAGTGTGTGTGAAGTGTAGTGTACAGATGAATTAATGATAGATAACTAAATTTTTGTACGCTTCTCTAGGTTTGAACCCCGACAGTTAGATTAGGCCTTAACAACTGAGCCAGCCCTATTCTATTTATTGTGGAATTAAATCGATACTTGACATAAACATAGAATATTCAAATATCTTCTCTATCTAGTTTCGCTAAAAAATCCGTAGGATGAATCTAGTATCTTATAATAAAAAACTAAAGATTTGATTGATTTTCAGACATATTATATTTTCCTATATTTTATTTTTATACAAACGTTTATTGCACACAGTATGATAGGTTTAAAATTTATTCACAAGATTTATCAAAATGTAATAACTTAGGTACTTATGAGTCAGGATTATAAAAAAGTCTTTAATCAGCTACAAAAATAGAAAAAAACACATCAAACATTTAAAAAGAAAATAAAAACGGAATAAAAAATAGACGAACCATTCGCTTCGCTTTACTTCCTCTTATGAACTTTTCTAAGAAACCGTCAAAAGGACGTTATTTTAAAATGTTAACTATTCAAATCGCTAAACAGTATACTTACCAAAAACATTACTGTCCGAAATCGCACACAGCACTATGCACACAATTATAAATCGCATTTTCATGAATAAATAACTTAATACTAAACTAAGTCAGTTACGAATTCACAGACGACATGGCCGCGGCTTGCTGGCAAGTGTTATGGGTCAAATGATAACGTTCCGCGATCCGACGTACTATGTAGAGCGTGGTCTATTTATAACAGACATCTTAGTTTATGTATCATTTATGTATTGATTTTTAATGAGCTTCCTGCTGCCAAACATGCACAACACAGTACCACAGACAGTACTGACCAATTAATAATTACGAGTGAGTCTTGTCTCCGATACTGGGCAATTGTCTTGCTTTTTCAAATATAAATATATCAACTATAACAAACAAATTGAGTAAACTCAAGTTTAAGGTATATTAATATAGAGATATCAAAATATTTTAACCGATTGCAATGGTGATCTCGTGCCAGAAGTTTCAGGCAGTTATCTACAGGAAAAAAAAATTACGCAGTATCGTGTATCTATAATGTATTTACAAAACACCACTTAGGTATTAGAACTAAAAACTTTTAATAAATAATATGTATTTTTATATTTTTTTCCAGGAGAACTTAATTTGGTTCTAGACAGCCGTAGTCTGAAAATACTTTGCAAATTCGAAAGTAGACAACACTGTCTGTTTTCAGGTCTCAAATTGGTTGAAACTGGTTGTTTTTGTTACGATCGATCAAATAAATTATATAAGTATTGTATTTTTCACGGTAATTAATCTACTCTTTCACTCATACGTATTAAACAATATTTATCTTGCTCTCTTGCCATCACGAATCGGGCAATTACCTGACTCTTATATTTCTATTTTGGTGCGTGTACAAACGTATCTTTCTTTCGATTTTAAAGTAAAATTGATGTTTATTAGCTACTGATTAACTACTTCTTACAGTGGAAAGAGACTGACCAAGACTATTTAGTAATCTGTGGCATTTCTTTATTAATAATTGTAAATAAGTATAAAGAGTGGGTACATCGTCTTCACCGAAGAAGACGAAGCCCTTGTTCCGCGTTGTAGCTTCCACCCTAGTGTTCCGCCAACCTTGTATGGCCCTTCTGGCCCCCGCCATTCATAGGACAGCCCAAGTCGAGGTTCGTGAATCCTATGACGGGGAGGCGCCCTATTGACGCTACCAGAGTGAACCTTGTGTTCATCCACGCTTCCATGCTAAGATGTAGTAGCCGTTCAGGCTTACATCGAGATTCACCACAAAAAATTAGGATGCAATTAAATTATATAATGAAAGTATGCTGTATTATAAAGCGTTCATTTTCCCATCATTGTGTATTAAATACACTCGGAAGAACAAAGAATGTAATACCTATACGGAATTTAATTTACATAGTACGACGTTATAGTAAAATTTGTTGCTTCCGATACGAGACTTGTGTAACCTAAAGATATATTTTCTTATATGTTAAATTGTAAATATTTGCTTTGGGATAATTTTAAACTAGGTTTAAACTATAAGTAATACATGCGGAGTGTAAGTATAGAAAATAAAGTTATTACCCTACCCTTATTAATATAACATAACCGTAAAATACCTTGTCCATGTTTTTTATTGTTGCTGATAGAAAAAAAGCTGCAGAGTTTGCTTTTTTATCCATAAATAAGTCGCTGAGTGCAATTTAGGTATATATCATGTATATATTATGTACCTCTGGCGAAACCGGGGTGCACCGCTAGTTAAGTTTATAATAAGAATCTAAGTAGATTCATGACTCGATGATATTTTCCTCACATAAATATTAAATGAAGTTAATAAAAAATGTTTTATTTACTTCATAATAACGTTGGAATTTGGAGCGAAACTTTACGATGCGAATGGCATTTCATGAACACTTTAACATTTATAAAAATCCTGATCTTTCCACGCATTTAAAGGGTCATTGTTTTTTATTTTCTTTTTTTAATGAATTTTGAAATCGTAATAGGTATATATTAGATTTCAACTTATTATAGGTGGTATGTTAAACAACAATTTTATCAATCATTCTTGAACTGTGGCCTCTCTTGTTATCCTACGATTCAAATGGATAGATAAAGCTAAAAGCATACATACCTACCTACATAAATTAGAAATTAAATAAGTATAATATCATAATATCTCGGACTCATTTAAAACTTCCGAAATCCATATTATCTACAAATGCCAATTAAGAAAAATATATTACCTAGTTACTACAATACTTTCACAAGTTATATCATTGGTTTCCAGTTTTGAAAATTTGTTCCCATAATAATACATGTATTTTGTATGTTGGAGTTGGGCACGTTTCGGCATAAAATGGGCCAGCTCGCACCACTCCCCCACAGATTGGCGTGAAATAGAAGCATGCATAGATTATACACTTATATACTGGTAGCATGCTTCTGTCTTTCGTTCGGACTTCGAAGAGTGGGGGAGCCGGAGACGCATACCTTTTCCTTACCTTTCTTCCTTTTCTTTATTCCTCTCGTTAATCCTTTCTTAATCCCTTTCTTATTTAAAGTCGGCATTCCAGCAATGAGCGGTGGTAGAGCTTACCATGAGGCGACCCACTAGCTCCATTGCCGATAGTGAGATAAAAAAATCAAATTTTAGATTGCTAGTTTTCCAAACACGGCTCCGGTCGCGTAGACTACATAATTTTGTTTGGTGTATTTTCGAATAAGAAGCATTAAGAGGTATGAAATGTTTTATGACTACCTCAGCAATATTTTAGGAAAAAAAACCTTAAGAAACAACTTTTTTTAACTTATTGACACTTATTATATCACATGAAATTTATTTATCTACTATACTAGTAGTAAGTTCAACTTTATATTTAAATTTTTATTATATTCTTAATTCTTATTATATGTTATGATTTGATATTATGTCGATGGTACCTAAAATAGAACTAATCAAATTTGATTTGGCTTGAGGCTGCACATACATCAAAAATAAAATTATACTACTCCAAGAGAAGATTGCTCATATTTACATACACAATATATACTAATAGTATATACTCATAAATACTTAAAAAAAATCATTTGGACATAAATTTTTAATAAGGTACATATTTTGTTACATTAATACTGAATTAATACATTGGAAATTGTCTAAAATAAAATTCTTATTTATGGTAATTAAAGCTATCAATGTTGTGATATATGGACAACATGAGGTTCTAATTCATTGCTAAGTTTTTTGAATGTTATATAAAATTCATTGCCAAGATGTAAAAGCTTATGAAAATGGTTATCCCAAATTTGATTTTCAACAGCACTACAACGCATGCTTATCGGAGGATACAGCAGCAGTCTCTCTGAGATTTGTTTTAAATTTAGTATCGACAATTCCATTGTTTTTCCTACATCAACTAAGTCAATCAATGCTTTGGTTTCTGGCACAGTCACTTGCTTGATTAATCCTCTCTCGTAATTCACATGGTCCAGTGTTACCAGCACAGGCATATTTTCTGTTAACTCTTCACTTATTAAAGCTTTTGAAAGTTTAGCGTTTCTTGAGATTTCTTGTTTATGTTGTAAATATTTGGCAAAATCACATGTTTCAGCTACAAAGAACTCTTGTAAGTTTTTCCCAAATTGAACTCTTACATGAAGTTTGTTATCAACCTTTAGATTCTTTTGGGGATAAAACATTTTCTTTGGTGAAGGTTGCCCTAGTCTGCTGACAACTGGTCCATCATATCCAAATGTGGAAAAGCCAGTTATTGCCAGCATTGTTGCTATATCATCAGGGCATGTATTAATCAGTTCTACAGTCAACTTATTGTTGTTTTTTCCTTTTATTATAATCTTAGCTCGTTCTCTGCCTACATATGACTTCATGGCTTCAATAGTTTTGTTCATCCATGCACAGTCTTTCACGGGTTGACAGTGGTGCAGTTCACAGCACATAGATAATGGAGGGACTTGCAAGCAAGCGCTACCACTCGTCCATATATTTTCGAATTTTACTTTTCTATCAATAAAACCATGATCTATGGCAAATATATCATACAAACAAGTACCTTCTTGACCAACAATATCAATTATTTTACCCCTTATATACTGCTCACACTGCCGATTAGTATTTACGTATACAACTACGTCTCCCTGACTTATTCTTTCAGGCTTCTTTAGTTCGCCGGCTAGATTAGTACAAATCTTGTCAGTCAAAAATTTACTTAAACTCGTCAATCGCACGTAAAAGTTATGCGGATCATTTATATGGGTTACATGAACCCAATGCATTGATCCTAAAGAAAAATTTGTAGGAGATATTTGACGAAAAACATCACTTAGAACTTCGTCCATATTTTACTACAAAAATTAAACAAACTTATCGTAATTTGAAAGTTGTGAATGAAGAATATTTTGATATTAATAACCTCACTTGTCCTCTAATTTCGTGAATTCTAATATATTTTTTTTCATAAACAAGGAGGACTTAAATAAAAACAAATACATGTAAACCAATGTAAACATTTGGTAAATTATCAATGTCAATTGTCAATTGTCATCGACTCAAAGGGGTTGTCATGATCAAAATTAATACGCATACTTTATATATTATATTACTCCATTTTTTTTTTTTTTTTTTTTTTTTATTCCTGATAGGGAAGCGCTTGACCACAACCTCGCCTGATGGTAAGCTAAGATGTGGTCTAAGATGGAGCGCGCTTCCCTAGAAGGTAACTGTTCACTCTTCTCTTGAAGACCCCCAGATTGTACTCGTCGGGGAACATATTACTCCATGGTTAGAACTAAATCTAATAGGCAAATATTGTGTGAATCAAAAAGGTACCACTACTCTTGTTTACTTATTTGAAGTTATTATACCTAATCAGTAGGTACCTTGTCACTTTTATAAAAAATATCGAATCGTCATATTATAATATGAAGAACAGAATCGGATCACACATCACATCGCTCTTTCAAAATCATTATGAATTTATCCAAACAAGCTCCAAATCGATAGTTAATAGTTATTAAAAAAAAGAGATTGTGAATTTTTTATGGATCGAGAAGTGTCCATATTTTCGTAGGGTCGTTCATCTTATGTTATTTTATGTGGACAGTAATATCATATAAAAATATTCAGAAAGTCGGTTAATAAAACACAATTAATGCTTCATAGTTAGATCAAAATGAGGTCAATTTTATTTGTTTGCTGAGAATATTCTCTTAACTATAATTTTATGTGAAGCAAAGCCTGATTATTGTCAGACACAAACGAGTAATAGTTAGTATACGTCTCACATAGTTAGAGAAGATTGCTTATAATCAATGCAATTTTAATATTATTTCCTGACATTCCTATTAACTTTTCCATATATTTCCGGAAAAGCGTCTTTACAGTACGGCAGTGTATCCCTCATCTTATCGTATAGGGTATGATCAAACATTTCTCTGAACTCGTCTCGGGTAGTATACGTGTCTGCGTATAACATTTGGTAGCCTTTTTGTTGAGTTACGAAATTTTCTATACGTCTCGTCGATGATACCTGTAATATATAGTATGTTTAACTATTATTGAAATAACTTCAGGTCTGAGATTGGGGTAAAATTGAGTGATTTTGGGTAAATGCTAAAAATATTGATTCGGTCAAGAAGAAGAAAACATACAATTATATTACATGCAATATCGTTAACTTTGCCATGTACTTGTATAATTCTACTTAGCTACTTACCTAATAACACTACCTATTATCATATGTTTATATGGCTTTTAAATTAAGTCTTACCGTTTCAAAGCCGTCTGCTTTAGGAACTCCATAAACACCGATATCTACGAACATTTCCCATTCCCCAGAGCGGATTTTTAGCTGACCTGGATTATTAAACAATTTAAAGGGACACAACCATATTGGATATACCTAAAATGCAACAAAACATTACGCGCACATAAAGAGATAAGATCCTTAAAAAGAAATTAACGTCCTGTTTATTCCAAAAATCAATAACTTATACCTTAAACTCTTTATGAAACAATTGTACCGCGCTTTCCAAAGATTGAATCGGCACCAACATGTCTTGTATGACATGCGCTTTATTGTAAAGCTTAGTGATGGATTCTGGTTGAGTAAGCTTCAGAAGTGATACCTCTGGTGGCATCAACCAACCGAAAAGCAGACGGAACAATGGGTGATTGCCGAATGGAATTATATCCTGTATTAGAGAAAGTATTCGTTAGTTTGGGTATAGACATATATTTAACTGGCAGTCGATGTTTTCACGTCCTGCGCAGTTTCAATGAAAATAATATGTAAAACCATATGGCTATATTTCAATAATTATTTTTGGTATAGACGGGTGAGGAATAACAGTTAAATTGAATTTTCGTAGTGTTATTCTATGAATTTTTAGTGTCTTGCCCATTTAAATGTGTCAGTCCTTTAATAGTAAATGCTTTAATAGATACTGACCCGCAATTCCCAAAAGAAGCTTCGAGTGTGTCTATGGTAGTAATCCCGGAGAGGAATGTACTCAACGGTACTTTTCTGATTCTTTGCAATCAAATGCTTCTCGACTTGCGTGAAAAACCATTCAGAATACCATTTGCCAATAGGGTTAAACTAGAAATAAACTAAAATGTTAAATTATCAAGTAGCTATGTCTTATTTATTCTTCTTTTGATAAAATTTGCCTGCGTCTTTCTTTAAGACATAAGTTATACTTACCCGACCATCATTACCAATTTCATCTACCATATCACCTGTCATAACAACACCACTATCTTTATCGTAAAGGAGAGCTTCAATAAATTGGTGAGGATTGTCTTTCAAAGACTCTTGTCTAAACTTGTTTGCCAGATTTGTTAAATTGTGATAGGGATGGTATTCCAGACGAACGTACCTGAGAAATAATTAATTTCTGTAAAAAAAAAGCTACCGGCATTCCTGGGGAGAGCGATAGCGTTCAAAATTCTAAAATGGGACCAAATTACAACAATTTCCTATCAAACACAAAAACAATCACGTCAATCGCTTTAAAACCCATGAAGTTATAAAGTAACAAAACCAATAAAAATACGATCGAATTGAGAACCTCCTTCGTTTAAGGAACGTTGGTTGATAAAGAAAAGTTATTCAGAGAAAAAAAGCTTTCGCATATCAGAAGCAGAGATATTTAATTTTTGCCACTCCAAATTAATCAATTTTAAGATTACATCTATTTTATTTATAACGAGGAATCGTAACGACAATATGATTGTGATTTTATAGAGGTTTGATGTTTTTTTGACGATAAAATGATGAGACATTAACTTGAACGAAGTTTGCCCGACCGCATATAATATGCAAAATTGCTGAGGATAGCCAGATGTATTCATCGCATACTTTAGGAATATACCTATGCGCAAATATAGGTTAGGAGGAACCTACCATGGTTAACATTGAGTTTTACTCACTTCTTTGCCGGTACTAATTTTATAGTCGCAGACGTTAAGAAGCCTAATGTACCATATGACCATGGTACTGCATAAAATAAATCTGCGTTTTCATCCTAAAACAAACAAACACGCTATTAGATTATTGTGAACATTAAATACTTAGATAAGCAAAATGGATATCAAAGAATGTACTACCTGAATGCCTACTTTAAACGCGAAATAAATTAATCTAACATTGTAACTTATAGTCAGCTTGTAGCGATTATCTATTAAATATATTACGTTATCGAAATTTATTTATTTTTGGATAACTATGCCTTAAAATTTATGGAAAATTATATAATATTTTCTATTATATAGAATATCTCTTATACCTACTAAATTATGCCAAAATAAATAATTAATATTCTTACACTTACCTTACTGCAAGTCACCACAGAACCATCAGCCAGCACGAGTTCATATTGGACACAAATGTGTTGGAATAGACCATGTACGTGTGACGATGTCTCTACCCCCGTCCCCATCACCAGTCCCCCCACTGTGAGCTGGTCCAACTCTGGGACAACGGCTAACGCAAGACCCAATGGTTCTAGTGTTTTCGAAACTTGACCCATCGTGACTAAAGGTTCACATCGTACCGTCTAAAAAGAAGTAACTAAGAATTAAAATTAGCGTATTATGAAATATATACTTATTCCTATACTCCATCCCATTTTCTATAAATTGTGATTATTTTCTTAAAGTTTAGAAAATAGTTTCATCGACTTTTTTCAGACAAATTATTGATATCATAATTCGTACAAACCATGTTTTTAGTATCCACTTCCAGTATATCTACAAGGTCTATGTGTATGTTCGTAAAGGTTTTTTTATACAGTCCTTGCCGGAAGGACATGGCCTGCCATGCTGGTCGAGCGGTACATAGCCGCGTGCTGCGATCACCGGATAACCAGTTTTTTATCTGAAAATTTTCAGGAGTTTCCATTAATTACGTCTAAAGATAAACGTTAATTATACAAAACTACTGGATCGATTGGAAGAATTATTTTCTATTAGGAGTCGACATTATCCTTGATGAGGCATGGCATGACATGGCACCTAGGCATGCACTTTATTCCTATGAGAAAATGGCAAGTAAAAGTTGTTATTCCGTATTTTCCTTTTTCACATAACTTCCAAGTAGCTGAAGCGATTGGGTTGAAATTTCATAGAGATATTTCGTTGGTCTAAATCTATTCAATGAACTTTTGCTATAACCTAAAATGCTTTTCAATACTTTTAAATAAGTGAATAATTCTTCAATTGATAGTGCTACATTTAAAAATGTCTAGAGGCATGATCCTAAGTTTTGACGCAAGTATCTTAATTCTGATTTTAATATATTGATCCCCAATTTGAAATTCTAATTTGATGTTCACACGTTGCATGTGAGGGATTTTAGTTATATTAAATAAAAATATTGTTTAATGTTTTTAACTGCGTTTGAGGACCTTTTTTTATCAAACAGATTATCCTTTTAACTTCCTTAATTATGACGTTTAATTCAGAAACTAGAAACGCTGGGCGCATACTTTGTGTCATCCATAAGATGAGACACCGGAATCGGTTGCATTTTGAAATAGAACTATAATCCTACTATATCCTATTATCCTTCCTACCAATATTATAAATGCGAAAGTTTGTAAGAATGTGTGTGTGTTTGTTGCTCTTTCACGCATAAACTACTGAACCGAATGCAATGAAATTTGGTACGTAGACAGCTGGACAACTGGAATAACACATAAGCAACTTTTTATCCCGATAATTCTACGAGATACGGACTTACGCGGGTGAAACCGCGGGGCGCAGTTAGTTAATAATAATTATACACATTAAGGTATGACTGAAAAAAACATTGCTTCTACTGAACAATTTTTTTTTTCAGAATATACAAAGTTAGACCACGATTATGTGGGCGTACACATTATTTATGAATCCAGTTAATATCATGCTAGACCTTTTCACTTTTATGTGATTGATTAGAAATATCCTTGATGCCCAATATTAAGAATGTAATATGTGTGGGTAGGTATAACTTAAAATAAAATTTAGAATTTTTTCAAAAATACAAATATTTTTATTTGCAGTTTAATTAAAGTTTAATATATTGATTTATTACATAATTTGAAAAAATGTAGTGATTTTCCTATATATCCGCTATTGACACCACCACTACTCGCAGCGGTGAAGCATCGTGAGAAAACCGGCATGACGAAGAATAAAAAAGTTCGACAGCCTGGGATATCTACCAACCCTCACTTGGCCAGCGTGGTCGATAAAAGCTGAAACCCTGTGGTGGGAACATATTTCCGTAGATAATAATGAAATATTTTCAAAATCAAAAGAGTTGATAGTATAAAAGTTTTTGCTGAGCAAGAGTTAAGTTTTTTTCGCTTACCTGCCTTTGGACATGCTTAACTTTTTTTTCGTGTGCTCGAGGAGCTGTGCTCAGTTTGAAAACCACATAGTTTCTTGCTAATGACCAGATCTTCCACAGGAATGAAAGTGGCATCAAAACGGTTACAGCAAGGAGCCATCTGTACTCGATTACGAGATATTCAACAAAGGATTCGGGCTTTACTGCTGTCATGGCCTAAACGACTGAGAAAGAACTTATTGGATTTTATGCAATTTTATAACACCTAGAATAATGAAATTAATTAACGCCTGTTATCGTTAAAACTGTTATTAATGCTAAAAAGGTTAAAAATTATAAGAACATCTCAAGAACCTATAGAAGTTGATTTAAGAGTTCCTCAACCTTGTGATAACAATAATTTAAACAATTGCTGCAATTGCAACGATAAAATCACCTAGTATATAACATTAATAAATTTGCAGCACTGCGAAAATAAGAAAAATACCTTTATGAAACCTAATTTTAACTACACGTCACAACAAGGTCGCGGCCACGAAAGATGTGAAGATCTCGGGTCGAGACTAATAAAGAAAAATCATCTTCATACAATTTTCGTCTTTAGTTATTTAAGATAAGGTTCTTTTCCTAAATTCGCAGTTTGATAAGCTGGTAATTGATCTTAAAATTATGTACGACCATTACATGAGTGGTGTAAGTTTACAACAGTGTATTATAACATTGATTAAAATAATGTTAGGTAGGAATATATCATCGTCCGAAATCACGAACTTGGTATTGATAACTGTTGACCTTTTCTGTACCCTATTTTTATGTTTTATCCATTACAATGTCTTGTCAACACTTGCCAAAATTATGGATCAGATATTAAAAATGATATGGTTAACTTGTGTATGAATCTTTAAATATTACATTTTTAGGATTTGTCAAGTATGCCAATAAATGTAATTGTCAAATATATTGTAAAATTAACTGCCAAACAAAATTTCTTGATATAAGCATATTAGAAATAGATAATACCTGTCTAGGAATATATTTATAACTGAAATAAACTTCATATATAAATCTTGTCTTTCAAAAGTACTACTTTGTGTACTGGAGTACAGGTTAATGTAGATATCTTTGAATAATTTCCAAAATTGACAATATAACATAAATTGCATAAAATAAATAAAACAGCAGTTTAAAAGGAATGTTATTTATTGAAAAAATAAAAGTACATTAACATAAATTGCTCATGACCCTTTATAAAAGACCCATAAATATTAACACAATAACCATTATACAATAACGGGACATAAAAAAACAATGTATCTTCTTCAACACAGCCCTTCGCCAATACATTTTTTTTTATTTATTACCTTACAGCTTAGATTTAACACCTTCGTGAGTAACTGGTATGATAGTGTCACGTTTAATTTTTTCTTTACGTGGAATGGCTATAACCAAAACGCCGTCTGCGGTAAGTCTGGATTCAATATTTTCAGCTTTAGCACCATCGGGTACAGCGTACCTCCGAACGAAATGTCTAGAAACATAGCCATGCTCATCTTTTTTTTCCTCTTGTTTACCTTCGACAACTATAAATCCGTCCGATGTTTTTATGCTTATCTCTTCGGGTTTAAAGTCCTTTAGGTTCATTCGAATTTCATATTTACTATTTTCAGCCCGAATAGAACTTTCGTTTCTCCAAGGGAAATTTTCCAGCCAATCGATAGATCTTAAAACAACTTCATCACCAAATAGTGGTCTTGCCGCTGGCCACAGAGACATGTTTATTTCTTTATAGTATGCTTAATAATGAATATTGACTAGTGACTACCAATTTCTAAAAGTCTAGATAGTTCTGTAATGTAAATAAACAGGTCAATTACTGTACTCAATCATAAAAAGCAGCGATAACACAAATGTGAAATAAGTGTCAAAAGAAAATCTAATCAGTTGTCAATTTGACACTAGACAGTTGACAGTCAGCTGGAGTGTGTGTATTTTATAATATACAATTTTCTGTTGTGAAATAGTGTTTTAATTTTACGAATTAGGTATGGCTATGGTTTGGTTCTTTTGTTAGAAACATTATTTCTTTAATCGTGTTCAGTACAAAATAAATAAACAAATTATGTATTACTTAATACAGAGCCCAAGTATATATCAATCAAAATAAGTATTATGAGAATTTGTTATCTGTATGTGAACGTTAACTTATTAAGGTATTTATTATATTATTAAAGAACCAACCTTAATCACAAAAAAATGATAACCCTAGATACGTGTATAGATACTTAAATGAGAAAAAATTTATTGAGTTTAGTATAAAAATATACCTTTATCTTGAGCCTTGTTTCTTTTTGTATTCAATGTTACATACTCATGAGTATGATTATCTATCCCCGAAATCGCCCAGATTTGTTATTTATTTAGATTGGAGTCCGCGCGTAAGTATAGCAGGTAATCAAATCATTTATCGGTACGAAAATGACTAAACATGACTTGTTGTAATGAACTTTTTTTTTAACAAATTATATAAATTGCAGAAAGTACTCATTAGCTTTCTTGCATATATTCAAAATTAAAAACGTAGTTGCTTGAAACGGGGATATTGATAAAAAATTTTGTTTACAGTAAATTATGGAAAAGAAAGTTGCAGTTGTGACTGGAGCTAATAAAGGGTTAGGCTTTGCCTTAGTCAAAGGGCTCTGTGAGAAACTAGATGGAACAGTTTATTTAACTTCAAGAGATGAGGAAAGGGGTATTCAAGCTCGAAATCAACTAAAAAAAATTAGCCTTAAACCTGAATACTGCCAACTGGATGTAACAGAAGAAAGTAGCATTAAAAGATTTCTTACTTACATTCAAAACAAACGTGAGAAAATAGAAATATTAATAAACAATGCTGGAGTATTATTCCTTAAGGATGCGCCGGAACCCAAACTTTTCCAAGCAGAACAAACACTCAAAGTTAATTTCTATTCTTTGGTGAATTTTACTGAAGCGATCTTACCAATTTTAAATGATAACGGGTGTATTTTAAATATATCCAGTTCTTCTGGACATTTGTCGAGAATACCTTCCGAAGATATACGAAATAGATTAAGCAAGCCTGATTTGAGTTTGGAGGAATTAAAAACTTTAATGCACGAATATTTAGATGCTGTGAAACAAAATACAGAGGTTGAAATGTGGGGAGCGTCACCTTACGTCGTCTCTAAAGTTGGTGTCAATGCTTACACCTTCATGTTAAATAGAAGATTAAAAAATAGAGGTAACTTAATATCACTACATAGTATAAAGTTGCTTTTCGCTGTCTGTCTGTCCCTATGTATGCTTATATCTTTCAAAATTACGCAAAGGATTTTAATAGAGCTTTTAACGATAAATATAAAACATGCATACCCATGCGAAGCCGTGGTGGGTCGCTAGTTTTAGAACATAAGCAATTTAATTTGAATATTTTACCAATAGATTATTACTTAGATACGAAAAAAAATCAGTATTATAATTACGTTTCTATAAATTACTATCTTTCCGCCCGTGGAACAGTTGCCATTCCCTTGTAGTGTCCGATATATATAGTTACTTTCGCATTTATAAAAAGTGCTCTCGTTTACTCGTGTCTTTCGAAATGAACCTAATATAACGCGCGATCGCTCGTTTAGTGCAAGAGATGCATATTATTTTTTTGCAAGTAATGTATATTTTTTAATGTATAATTTTGTAACTGTTTTCGTTTGTATCTTTTGTGGTGACTTAATATGACAATTTTCCTGCACCTGCCCCGCCCACAAAGCCCTTCTCACAATCTTCTTAATATGTCTGTTTATAAAAACATTATATTTAAATGTTCCCAAAACACTAAAAGCAATCGGTATAGTAACGTCTTAAACTAGGAAATCCCTGCTCTAATAAAATTAATCGTAAACCACTTCTAATTGCAGGTATTCGTGTAAACTGCGTACATCCGGGTTATGTAATGTCAGATATGACCAAGGGAGCCGGTTCAATAAGCCCTGAAGACGCTGCGTCACTCCCATTGCAAATAGCTTTGAACCCAGAAGATGGAGGATTATTTGTGTGGCATGATGGTTCAAGGGTACCTTGGGACGGACCTGACCCTAGAGGCTATATTGATAAGATATTGTAACTGTAATATCACCTGCCATTCTTAATAACAATTTAAACAGTTACTTTTGCTTTTATAATTCTAAGCACCCAGAATATTACTACTATATTACTAATTCTCAATCTTCTTCAAATACGTGTCTTTATTTATTCAGATAGATAACTTTTGAATTATGTACACTTCTACACTAATGATGGGAAATACACAACCGATTTCCAAATTTTAATTAAATAAAATTCTATCTATATGTAACCACGGGCGAATCCGGGGCGGACCACTAGCAAAGCATTAAATCGCAAACATTGCAGCATGAGTATATGCACATTTTCTGTAAAATGCCTTTGCCATTTTCAAATTAGTAGAACGATAGACTGAACAAGCGTCTATTCTTCTCGTATCGCAATCATGCACTATATTTTTACAACCCATTTTATTGTTAGTTTCCACACTACCAAACATTATTTAACCGTTATTTTTATAATACTCACCAATGTTACCATGCGAAATAATTATCCTCAGTCCACAAATAAATATAGTAGGTAAATAGTATAATACTTACTTGATTATTTACAAGAAATAGACATGCATATGCACAGTTGTTTGGATAAGGTGTCGCATTAAAAGAGCGAATGATAATTCTTTAAATTTAATAATTTTTATCATGAATAATGGCTCAATAAGGTACAAATTCAACCGAGTTGGCATCTCATTTAATATAGAAAAAAATAATTTCAAGTAACACGTAGACGATCCTAGCGCAATATATAATATATTAACAAATATACATATATCATCAGTCGCGAAACGAATAGACTCAAGAAAGGGAAGCGACAGCGAGCCGAGACCGAGATAATAGTAAAGAAAAAAAATTCATGATAATATAATAAAATATAAATCAAACTTTTTTAAATAAAACAAATAGGTTAATTTATTTTACAAATTCCTTTGTTATCATATTTCTCTCGTTAAAATATGCTCTGTTAATACAAAGATTTATCGATCACATCACCAACGGAAAGAGGCTAGGTATAAGAAAATATAATATCCACTGTGGAGGGGGGAGCGGGTCGAGGGGGTTGCATTGCACGTTTACTTGGCGTCGATGCACTCGGCGGGGTGTTGGGAGGTCTTTGGGGGGGCGAAGCCGGGGGGCAGGGGCATGGTGTTGTAGGCGACGGCGCCCCAGGGCTTCTGCGCGGCGGGCCACTGCACCATGGGCGGCGCGTGCGCGTGCGCATGCAGCTTGACGCCGTTGGGCTGCACGGCCAGCTGGTTGAAGCGCGCGAACAGCTCCTGCTGGCTCAGCGCCGGCTGGCTCTTGCCGAAGTTCACCGACGTCGACATGATCGCGGGGTCCATCTGCGTCCAGTCTGAGAACATCGCATTGCTATTGTTGTAACCTGTGAATTGTTACCGTTTATCATTTCAATCTATTCGGTTATTTTGTGCCCAAGAGTAAATCGCTAATCACTATGATAATATGACGCAAAATAATACTTGGGACTTAATTTTTGTGCTATTTAAAAGCTCTATCGATATAGATTAATAACGCCCCTTCTAAAACAACATTTAATATGAATCTACATACATAATAGCATATCACACACATGGAATTTTGACCAGCTACCATGCTGCCATTTAACGTAAAGCTTTAATGGTGTTTGTTTGTTGAATATGCACATATTTAACATAGCTATTGATTGCCTATATGAATATTTTTATATATCAGAATTATACACCATTTGCACCTTGTTGTTGTGGTTGATGCCTGCCATAAGCGTTCAAGTGACTAAAACCGGGCGGGGGCAGGCGGGTGCGTCGGACACGATCCATATTGTCTCTGTGAACAAAAACAAATGATAAATGTTATAACACGTATTTCTTAATACAGTGCTAATTTACTTTGTTTTGTGTTTATGATGATTCAGAGAGAGAGAGAGCAATCATTTTCGGGTAAACGTTGATTGTCATTACTACCTAAATTCTAAACTTTTTTTTCCGTCTTTCAATAAATAGATGACCATAAAATAAATAGACCCTTGAACATCTTGGTGATAAAGCTGCATGGAATGTATAAGTTACAAAAAATAGCCATTGGACGGTTATTAGGGAGCCAATGAATACTCAATTCTATTCAATTGATATATTGTTATACATATCATACATTTGTTTATTTTTTTATTTTATATTATTTATATCATACATTCTACGCATCTTGTCAAAAATTCTAGTAATAGAGTAACCATCGAGTTTCTTTCCGATTTTTCTCGATAGGAGCGACCTTTAGAATCGGCGGTAGCTAAAAAGAACGATTATTCATAAAAACTTATAAAAGTTTAAATGAATAAAAAAATTAGTTAGACAAAATAGATCATAGACTAAATAGACCATGGAATAATTAGACCATAGAATACATGAACATAGACCCTTGAAGGTATCTATCACAAGAGTACTACCGACTCACCCGCTGGAGATGTTGCTGAGCATCATCTCGGTCTCCATCATCTCGGCGAGCGCCTTCTGCGTCTCCTTGAAGGGGTCGAAGTCGAGGTCGTCGTCGCCGTCGCCCGCCGCGCGCCCGCCCGCGCCCTCCGACGCGCGGTAGCCGCTCATTCTGCTGCGCACGCGCACGTTTTTAATACATACGAGTATATACACAGTACACTGATGTTGTAAAGATAGAAAGAGTGATTTTGTGTTTGTTGGCAACGAAGAGAAACAGCAAACACTTTCTTGTTCGAGATATAGTTTTGTAAGAGACCTCGCCTATTAAGCTATAAGGCCGCCTAATTAATTCAAAATAGAAGCTACATCTTTATCAAGTCACGTAGGCTATTGTTCTATGCCAAGTCAACCACGTTGTAGTCACAGTCGTAGTCAAGTCACAAAAAGTTATAGTTCAATTTGATGATGATAGATACAGTACACAATAGTAGTTCTGAACTGAAAAATATCTACATACAGTTCAATAAAAATCTGAAAAAATTTTTAAGTTGCTTTTGTTAAATCTTATCTCTGTTTTATATTTTGAAAGTGTGCAATAAAGAATAAATAAATAAATTCGCCGCCCAACACCAGCCGCATCTGCGGCTTCTAGTGGCGCTCCGCCCCAGCCTCACATGTCTCACCTCTTGTGCTCCATCTCGAGGCGCTCGGCGCTGAGCATGTTGTGTGGGTAACGCGGGCGTTCCGCCCCCGCCCCCGCGCCGCCCGCCACCAGCCGCATCTGCTGCGCCTTGTGGAAGTCGGTGAAGAACTTGTCCATCGTGTCCGCTTGATACCGACCCTCGCTCTGCAATGCATTCATTTCATTTTATTTGAACCCACTTCAAAACAAGAGAGAAAAATGTTCAAACTATTGAGATACAAGAACTAAAACTTATTCCATGAAACAACTTATTGATAAAACTTTTACTAAAAGATTTTATTTTATTAGTCTTGCTATAGCTCATGTTAAATTTGGACAGTTTCTGATCATAATAATTATATAAAAATGAACGAATGAAGTAACTTTTTTTACTTTATTCGTTGATTTTAATAATTATAAACTCAAACTCAAGCTTTACTTCTGCGTGTCGTGAAAGGAAAAAAGAAAAATAAATAATTTCAATATACTCACAACACTCTGTGGTGAATCAAATCCGTTTACAAGTCCACTCTGCATCTGTTGCTGATTTTGCATCTGCATCTGTTGATTGTGGAGCATGAAGCCGCCTATTGTGTTGCCCATTGCATTTGTCCCCATTGAATTTACGCCTAATGTGTTCGCTCCCATCGAGTTTGCGGCCAGTGTGTTCACTCCCATAGAATTTGTTCCTAACGTATTCGCTCCCATGGAATTTGCGCCTAACGAACTTGCTAACGAATTTGTCCCTAGTGTGTTTGCGCCCAAAGAGCTTGTACCCAGTGTGCTCCCGCCTAACGAGCTAGCCCCCAGAGTGTTTCCGCCTAACGAGTTGACCCCTAACGAAGTTGCTCCCAATGTGTTTGCGCCCATTGCATTAGCTGACAACGAATTTCCACCAAGCGAGTTAACTGACAGCGTGTTTGCGGATAAAGAGTTCATAGATAAGGAGTTGGCTAGTGTGTTCGCTGTGTTACCGAGTGAATTTGTTACTAAAGAATTGTCTACTCTCATTCCGAACGGTGGAAGCATATTGGGGTTTGGATGATAATTAGCACCTGAAAAAGAGATTTTCTCTACTATAAAATTCAATTACAATATTTTTATGTGTTTGTTATGGTTTCTGGATGTTTTAAAAGTTGAAAATTTTAATTTTGATAGCCATAGTGCAAATATAAACTTGCACAAACAGTACGCACCTAATAATTCACTAGCAGACTCCATTCCTATACTAGATGAAGGCATATAATGTTTCAGTTCAACCATAACATTGTGCTGCCGGGCTAGCAGCTCGTTCTGTCTCAACAGCATGCTGCGGTTGCGTTCCCTCATCAACAATTCCTTCTGGTCCATCAGACCTTGGCTAATTTGACTAATCTGTCTATCATTACCTAGATAACTCATTGTGTCCCTGTCTAATAACCCGTAACCGTTCATAAGTGGACTCTTGACGTGCGGCATGACATTATTGTCCACAAGCCCTGCGAGCATTTCCCTATGCCTCTGCATCATTAATACTTCATTGTTGGCATCGTTCAACAGGTTGTGTGTGTCGTCCTCGAGTAAACTGTGATCACTGTTATCTAATAAATCGTGGTTTTCTAAGAGGCTGTGTCTGTCTGATTCTAATTCATCCAACTCATTCGTTAAGAATTGTGTGTCATTCTCAAAGACGGACGTGTGTATTTCCGCTTCCGTCTTCTCTGTTGCCGAACTCGATTCGCTGCTTTCGTTGCTAATACTATTCTTTGATTTCGATTTGTCTGATTTGCTTTTCTTTGCCTGTCCATTTGTATTGCTATTGCTGTCTTTATTGCTCCTATTGCTTTTTTCCGTTTGATTATCTTTGCCGTTTTTCATCTGTGATTGGTGATTGTGTAGTGTTGGACTGGACGATTCTGATGTGCCGTTTTCTTGTGACTTAGCTGTGGAGAGTTGTAAAATATATTTACGTGTTGAAATCAATATTTATCAGTGAGGAAAGTGAAGAAAGTGATTTTTGAGTAAACAAATGGATATAAAGAAAAAAAAATCAATATTTCTTGCCATTATTTCATAATTAACTGCATATCTTTAAACATTTTTCGAAATTAATTATGATACAAATATATAATGTAATATTTATTACCTGTGGACTGTTGTGGTTTGGGACTGAGTTGTTTTCTAGCGGGACTATCGGAAGGCGGCGACGAGCCGAGACTGGGCCACGCCTCTTTACCATTGCCGTTATTGCCGTTACTGCCATTGCTACCATTGCCAACATTACTACCATTTGTGTCCTTTTTCGATCTAAAACAGCATATAATTATAAACCTATGTGCTAAGTAATAAAATCGAGTTTTCAACTGCTCGTTTGTAAGAGGTTTCATTTGTAACTACGTGTATGTGTAAATGCTTAGTACTCTCAGAATGTTTTATTTTTGAACAACATTGTGTGTTTAGAAGAATGAAAAGTGTTAGGAATTGCAACAATCATACATATTATATACAACATATGTAACATACAACAAGTACTATCCTCAACCATACTTTAAATATTATCAGTTTTAGTACAAACAAAATCAGTATACCTTTTGTAAATTGATTCACCTATAATATTAATTGAATCAGCATTTCCTCAACAATGTGAGATATTTGCAAGAAAATTATAATATACCCCCGAATATATTAACAGTTCGCCTCATACCATTGACTTGTACATTTGATGCACATGAATAATACTCACTTAGCTGTACTGACTGAATTAATTTGAGACGAAGTGACCACTGTTGTTGGTATAAAGTTCGATTGATTACCTGAAAGAATGAAAAATACTATAATTACGAATATAACACACTTCATAACCAATTAACGGTTGTTTACATTTGTTATTTGTAACATAATAGAAAACACTGCTAATTTGGAATGAATATGCAGAGATTAATTATTGTTTGATAATGTTTTTAGCAATAATTACCATAACTTTTCCCTGAAGTGACAGATTTTATAATTAATTATAATTAATTTATAATTAAAATAATTATTTTAATATACAAAATTTATTAATTTTCTAAATATAGAATGTATATAGAGACAAACTCACCATCTTTTGTACTGCCTTTATCTGCATTCGTACTAGAATTACCTGCAATTTTAAAACAATGTGTCACAATACCAATAGTAATATTTTATCACGTCCATCTGATGAATGATGGCTAGTATTAAAAATGTAGAAGAAAAAGACCCAGGAACTCAGTACCAAAATAGTATATCAAAATAGACCTAATAATAGGTGTATAAACATTTATTCCTAAAAAAACTAAATTATAATAATAAGACTCCATACAAAATTCATGTGTGTTAATGTTACTTGTATTATATTAAATAAGTAGTAAGGCTGGTAACATTTGTCAGTTCAAAAAACAAACACTGCTATACTATTTGTGCAAAATTGTGCGGAGGATGGAGTGGGTATGGTATTTGGCAGTTTATAAGTAACCGGATAGTGTGGTTGTGGCTGGTACCTAGTTGCTTGTCGTCTGGTTTGGCGGCGAGCAGCTGCTGGTGCAGGCGCCGCTCGTACACCTGGTGCAGCCCCGCGTGCATCTCCTCCTTCGTGAACGACGCCTTCGGATCACCTGCCGCAACGCGTCACACGTCTTAGCCGAAACATACTACACACTTAAATTTAATTTTTAGTTTTATAGCATTGAAATGCTTTATAAATGAGAAATTTTGAAAGAATAGAAAAAATTTGATCACGAGGCAGGATTCGAAACTGCGTATCTTGCCTAACCGTAGCAACGCCTAGCCTCTCGGCCACCCGTGATCCTGCCACAGTAATCGAATTTCTTCTACTCTTTCGGTTTCATGTGCCTAAGGGGCCTAAAAAAAATTCTCATACTACACACTACTACTATATAGGTGGAGATTTCAAAAATATACTATGTGTTTAAACTACGATACATTATGAACTCGTTCTGAATCTTCTTAACATATTAAACATTCAAACCAACTCAATTTTCTACAATATCAACAAACTTTAAATGTAGTTTTGCTTAGTTCTGTATTTCATAGATAAAAAAATATTTTCCACTGATTTGAAGATAATCACGGCACGACGTACTACGTCACGTCGCGTCACGTTGCGTGTTAGCTCACCTAGCTCGTGCAGATACATGCAGTCGGGCTTGGGGCAGGGCTGGTTCTTCATGAAGTTCGCGCAGTACTTGGTGGTGCCGAGCGAGCCCTTGAGCACGCGCCCGTCGAGCGTCACGTTGTTGACGCCCTGGATCGCGCGCAACGCGTCCGCCGGCGACACGTACGTCACGTACGCCGACGCGGACGGGCTCTGCGTGACACCAACCAAATGTTCATTATTGTACGCTCTACGGCTGATTTTCCAATGCTTGGTTAGAATTCATTCGTTAAATATGGTATTACACAATTATTCCAAAAATGTGTTTAAAGTGACCAAATTTGAACATTTTACAGGTGATTTTTAGTGTCGTGTAATACCTTGTCGTATAAATTCTTAACCAAAGATTGAAAAATCGCCCTTAGTATAGTTAAAAATTAATGACTTATAAATTGTCTTTCCAAATTTGATTGTTTGTTTTAAATTTTATTGTACAACCTTTGTATCAGCTTTAAACCTTGTGTTCTTGATGTCGTATAACTATATGTTAACCAATTGTGTATTGGTACTTAAAATAGTTATCAATGACGTCTAAATGGCATTTAGTTTAATTCAATGCACAATCTCTATCAGCTAAAAACCTTGTGTTGGTGATGATGAATAACTATGTTCTGTAACTAATGAAACCACTCAAGTATATATACAATGTAAAACACAATAACTTAGTTAGCAAAAATTAATAATTATATCATGATTCGATTTTCAACCGAAGTCCCAAAAATGGGGGAGGTTTTCAATTTTGATTTTGGCTACACCTTTTTTTTGCTTTTGTCACTTAATAACTCCGTGAATTTTCAACCGATTGACGTGATTCTTTTTGTGTTTGATAGAGAATTGTTGCCATTTGACCCCATTTTAGAATTTTGACTGATACCTTTCTCGCAAGGACGTCGGTGACATTTTTGAAAAATATAATTATTAATTTCATTTAATCCAATAAAAGATCTTAACCTAACTTATAAATAATAAATAATATGTAAATTCCATACAGTGTGTACCTGTGACCCCGCATAGGCTGGACTCTGATTTATGACTACTTTGTGAATTTTTCCATATTTGCCAAAGTACTCTTGCCGTTTGAGAATCTGAAATAAGAAATAAAAAAATGGTCTTTACATAAAATTTTCGGAGAATTTATGGATCTTTATAATATTTAAAATTTATCACCAAATTGTCCAGATGATTTTTTATGTGTGATTTTTATGAGTGTTGCAAATCTTATGATGATTTGGTTTGATATAAGGCACAAGTATGTATCTATAAGGATTAATTTTTTGATTTGATTTGATTAACATCACAAGCATGTATGCGCGGTTCACCTCCGGATCGGCGAGGCGCACGGGCAGGCCGACCACGAACACGAGGTTGTTCTGCACGACGCGCACGTTGGCGAGCGCGCGCCGCGACTCGAGCGTCTTGTTGCGCCGCTTCTGCTCGCGCGCCTTCTTCTCCGTCTTTATTGCGGCTACCTGTTACGTGTCCGGTTGTATTCATTTAATTTATGTCACTTTACTCTATTATTCTAATGTGGGTATCGAGCACGCTGCGGCACGAATTGGGCCAGCTCGCGCCGGGGAAGTACCGCAGAAAACTGACGTGAAATAGTGGAACGCTATTGAGTCTCTTACGGTGATGGAGGGGGAGAGAGAGAGAGAGAGAGAGAGAGGAGGTTCGATTACTTTTCCTCACCTTTTCCCGTTCATTTATTCTTTCCAGTCATTAATCGCCTTACCCCTTATAAGCGGGTACCGCATTCGCAGAGGCACTATTTTTTTTCATGTTAGTGTGGGTAAATAACTGTAAGCGGAAACCGGAAGCGGAAACCACTGCCGATGAACGTTTGCAGAGGTAGAGCCTCCGCTTTTAAAGGAGAAGCGGAGAGAAAAAGATTTATGACCAGTATAAAGGAAAGGTCTGGGCAAAAACACAAAAGCATTTGTATGCTACTATTTCTCGTCGATCTTCTGTAGGGATGTGTACTTTTCCCGATGCGACCTGGCTCAATTTGTATCTACGAATACTAGACTTCCATATTATATTGGTATTATAAGATTAATTGTGATAAATTAAAAAATATGTGCAGTTATAACTTTAACATTAAATACTTGATCTGAAAGCCAGAAAAAATACTAAAAATATTTACTATTCTATCATTAATTCATCATTATTTATGTAACTAGCGTTAACATTTTGACTAACGTTTAAAAGACTTCTCAATTACTATAATAACATTTATAACTTTAGCAAGGCACACCGTAATAATATATTAAGTGATTTGATACAAATGAAAAACATGTTCTGTGATTATGTACAAATCAGTTTTGATCTTTACATTACAGAATTACCCATAATTCTACGAATGACATATAAATGTATTGAACAACAACAAAACAACAAATCATATGAGGTTTTATCACTCTTTAAATCGCTTTGCCTAAAAAGGCAATATAAATATAGGGACGTGTATTGACCTGCTCTTGACTGAGTGGTGTGAAGTCTGCAGGGTTCTCGGGGTAGGCCTTCCGACACGCGGGACATAGGCCGTTCTCTCCCTCCCTGATTCGGTTCCAGCAAAACCGACATATCTGTCAAAAGTAATATACGCAACTGTTAGATAAATAAATTTTGATGAGACGTTTACAAGGGTCAATTATACAATACACACATTTATTGTATATAGTATAGATCTATTAGATTACAACATTATTTACAAAATAGTAGTTAATTATTATTATAAAAAACGGTGAAATACAGACAATTAAATATACATCGAAATAAAATAGGTGAATAAATTTAATGTCTACAAAAATATTGAAGTCAATCGGTCGGTTACACAATTTCGTACAAGTATTAAAATCTCGACAAATAACCATAATTATTCTTGTATGTTTATAAAAAGGCTGTATTTATTTTTTCAAAGAGCAAAATGCAAATATAATAGGTCTCGCTTGATGGAATAATTACAACATTTGCTTTAAACTTAACACTGCGAAATCATCCTAACGTAAATTATAAGTAAAACTAATCTGTACAACGCCAGAAAAAACTTATTCCGATAAAGCACATACGTCTATCTCTTGCTCGTCTTCATTAATTTACATCTAATATATAAAATTTCCGTGTCACAGTTTTCGTTGCCATACTCCTCCGAAACGGCTTGACCGATTTTGATGAAATTTTGTGTGCTTATCCGGTATCTATGAGAATCGGCCAGCATCTATTTTTCATACCCCCAAATGATAAGAGCAAGGCAGAACAGCGTATGCCGGGTGCAGCTAGTTGTACTATAATATTTAAGTGCGCAATATTAGTGATTAGCGCAAAGACAGAGAATGTATTTAAACTACAAAGTTGACCTAGCAAGCTTTATTCGGCCATGATACCATTGTCAATATGAGTTTTAAAAGCTTACAAAAAATAAACGTACCATATAAAAACACGCTTTATTTAAAATTACCTAAACAGTAACACTTGCTACGTAAACAACTAAATACAACTAATTGGCGATATTACTTAATCCTTCCCTACCAAATATTAGTTGATCCTAAGTAGGATAATAAAAAAAAATGGTTGCCTGTAAAGTCGGTTTTACGGGCGAAGATTTTACGTGACAACGTCTTTTTCTCGGTAGAATATTTATTGATATGAATATTATTAAATTGCACAATAGGAACAAGGAATTGAATGAAAATAAGAATTGCACAAATTTTAACTATAGAAAATATTATTTGTTTACTAAAAAGACAGAGACAGAGACACAAGCACGCGCCGATTCAATGCGCCTAATTTTCTAGTGCTGCGCGCGCGGCGGACCGATCATAGTTCGGTGACTCATCGTAACGTTACCGGGCGTTACACTTTTTCATAAGTGCCTCCGAGCCGCAACCTAATTTAAGACGTTGTCACGTCAAAACCCATGAAATTATTGTATCGTCTCTTGTTAACTGTGCAATGTTAGAATTAAAATCTGTCCGTTTAAAGTGAATCAAAATCGATTCTAAATTTTACGACTTATTCCCAGTATTTTACATATGAAATATAACAAAAGTAAAAACTTTAATCTAGGGCCTACCACAAACTCTAATGAAATCAAAAAATATATCAATCTATCGTTACATAGAAAACTAAAATATGTGTCAAGCATCAAGCATGCTTATTTATTTTTAAACAATTTTAATGTACCGCGATAAAGATAATAAATATATTACAATACAGTCACATTGAAATATTGTTATTTATAATAATATTATTGTGATTACGTCGCACAAGTAAATTCAACTTATCTTGATAAAACTTATCAATTTGTCTTCAATCGATTCGGACGAAACGACGTTTTGCACCGAGTATACAGTACAACTAAATTTGATAAGCTTGAAACAATTACACTGTAGTCGATAATATAAAATGATAATATCCAAATTTGCTGTTTAAAAAAATTCCTATATACATTACTACAATAGCCTTAAACAAAGTAAATGTGACGTAAAAAAAGTATTGCATAAAAACCCTTTCTGTATTTAGTTTTCGTGAAAGATAGTATAGAACTAGATAGAACTAGTTTTATATAAAAATAGAAGCTAAAGGAAATCTATCAACTAATGAGCTATATGATACTCATAAATCTGTTATTTCGAAATTGGTTAAGGAATGATTTATTAAATATCCATGACTAAGTTATCTCAATAATTCAGGGCATTAAATGCATCGCTACTGTGAAATGCAAATAAACCTGTGATGGTTTTACTATAAATGTCACTTGAGAGTTATTTCCATATTACAGCTAACATATACTATACTACTAAAGCGTAGCCCATACAAGCTTGTTAAATTATTTTTGCAGTTGGGAAATTCTCATATCTTTAATATCTATGGATGAGGTTCTATGTTCGTCTTTCTGTCTTTTTTTAACACGCTTTTATTAGCTTCACTTGTATGTTTGTATGTATGTATGTATGTAACTCACACCCGTTTTTCTCC
>NC_052129.1:3228602-3231366 GCF_012273895.1 Zerene cesonia | reverse complement strand
ACAATATTTTATCGATGGAACGCGGCCTTTGTTAAATTTAATTTTTAGTTTTATAGCATTGAAATGCTTTATAAATGAAGAACGATTACTGTGGCAGGATCACGGGTGGCCGAGAGGCTAGGCGTTGCTACGGTTAGGCAAGATACGCAGGTTCGAATCCTGCCTCGTGATCAAATTTTTTCTATTCTTTCAAAATTTCTCAATATGGAAGTTTGTATGTTTTGTTCTTACATTGAAATAGATAAACTCATTTTAATAAATGTAGGAACATGGTAACAAAATTATTATAGTAAATGTTACCTAGAGATTAGAGAAATAAATCACACATATCTTATGTGTGATTTATTATTCTGGTTACATACTCATATGAACACAACATTTCTCACCTTATTGCAATGTATTGGATGGTATTTTACAGTAGTCTGCATCAATGATGATTTACATAAGCTCTATTGGAAAGGCAGGGGTCATCACAGATATACTATGCAAAGTTACCTTTACAATGTAAAATTTACAATAAGAATTATGTATGATTTAGTGATAAAACATGTTTCAAATATCACATGATTATTGAAATAGTACTTGGCCAATTTCATAAATTCTCTATCATTGTGCATTATTCCTTAAATCCATGGATTCTTTATATTAACATCAAAACATACTTAAATAATATGTTAAAACATCATATATTAAAATAATAATTACTTATGAATTCCTGCATTTATGTGGAAGCGGATGATTACTGTATTAATATGTAACTACCATCCATGTAAATACCACTTATTATGAAATAAAAAAATCCCTTTATATACAGTCAAAATCTGTAATAACAACATTAAAGGGACTACTCATCTATGGTCGTAAAAACCAATTGTTGTAACAGCCGATGATGTTGTTATATTGATAATTCAGCTGGGAACCCAGATTAATGGTAATGTTTATAATACTGTTTGTAGTTCGGTTACTTTATGGAAATATTACGCAAACATGAATCTATGGGGAAAGTAACTATGCATATGTAATAACTTTGCATATTAATGAGATTAGCAAAAAGTATACTTTGAATATATAAAAGTATACTCTGAATATTAAAAATATTTTACTAAGCATGTGTATATTGTTCTATAAACTATCACATATGTAAATCAGCTGACTGAAGAAACAATATTGTCTTATATGTTGTCTTCTACATTGCTAAACAATGAAGTCTAGTGAACAAAACAAGTTTTACACTAAGCTACAAGCTGACAAGAAAGCAAAAATTAAATTTCGATGAAGTGAACTTTGAGGCATAAAATTCTCCTGTATAAACTTGTTAACAGAGAGTGTTTATAACATATAATATAGTCTTAACAGTAAATTAGTATGATAAAAGATCGCCTTAAATGACTCAACCCAGCTTTGACAAGATCACATTTTGACATTTTACAAGGGAAAACAATCCAAGTCTAATTGTTTTCTATGTGAGTCTGGAAGGTTTCCAAAGATTTTTATAATCAAGAAACATAAAAATAAAAATATATCCTAATCGGCGGACAGTTTACGTTGCATCGTAAGTACCTACTCCCGTGTTAAAGGTACGTCCGCCAGCTGCCATTCAGAATATGTGGCATAAGTCAAACTTTCATTTCGTACAAGGATGCACTATAAATAATTATAAACACTCATAACGTTGAATAACAGAACCAAACGTTTTTAATCCCCGATTACTACATATGATTGCACATTTGAAGAAAATAAATCGATGTTTACCTTACGTCTCCTTTCAATGCAAATCTTTTTTCTGTTGCAGAATCAAGACTGCTAACCCTTCCGCTAATGTCGCAGATGAATCCTTTCCAATAGACCTATATTACGGTTCACGATTCAATTTTAAGAAAATTGCGAAGCTGAAATAAATATAACTGCCCCGAAGATATTTTCTGCGAGTTACTATACATTTGTTTTATGAAATGGCCTAATCTTTTACAAGATTCCGTTCTGTGATTCCATAGACAATCCTATTATTTTTAATTTCAATTATTGAATGAGTAATTTTCCGCTTTCGTCAATAATTTTATTTTTATAAAAATCATTGTTTAAAATTTGTAGCCTTTTAATTAAATTTATATCAATTGATGTATACTGTAAGGAAGATACTATTTTTATACACCTGTATTACGTTTTGTATGATAGGATTATAAAGTTTCACTTGGATTCTCTATTCTTTATGGTACTGAATTATTCTTTGTTTGACAGGTCAGAGATAGCTCTACAAAAGACGTCCGTTTAGGTATAAAGAATTTGACAGGACGGCCATATTGTAAAAAAAGGTCACAAGTTGCCCTCCTACCACTGTGCCTTAAACCCTATAGAACAAAATATGGACTTCCTAAAACAAAGTATTACTTAAATGAATATTTATGTGTACAATTTAAACAATCCAATCATAGGACTACACATTACTAACTGGACCCACAGGTGCCAAATAACTGGTAATAAACCTTTATAAACAATATAATAATCTCATAATTATTTTTAACTTTTCGATACTTTGGTGTGATATAAATAAATGAACAATTCAACACAAACAACGAAGTGGTATTTCTTTTAACGATTTTCATATTTATTTATCCCGGCACTAAGGGTATTTGGACCCAAAAAAATATTGGCAACATTATCTATAAGTATAAGATCATAATATATATCTATAAGAAATTCTCTAGTTTTGAACCTATCAAAAACCAAATTTATGCTTCTAGGAAGCCCAAAGATGGTAACGGTA
>NC_052129.1:3225547-3227602 GCF_012273895.1 Zerene cesonia | reverse complement strand
TTAATAAATTATTTTATAGTTTTTAGTTTGATGTGTTTGAAAAGCGTGTTTTTTAGTTTTTTAAACTATATTTTATTTGTATGTTAGATCATATTTTCGGCGATTGTCGAACGGTTTAAGAAAATTTAAGTTTTATTTATGATCCAGTTCATTCCACTTAAGGTATACAACAAGTCTCAGATATACATCACAGCAAATATATGGTATTTGCTGTGATGTATATAGTAAATACCCACATAATAAACCACTTTACAATTCTCTGTCTTATTGCTCATACACAATCGACCTTAGCACTTATTAATTAATTAAAATCAGCACCCCCACCGTCCAACTAATATAGAAAAATATAGAAATGAACATATTATAGACGAACAATATCAGTATCATGACAATTTTATAACATTTATATTTGGAAGGAAGATAAATGCTTAAATTTCGATTATTTCTTACAACTTTTGTAATTTTTCATGTTGTGCTTGTATTTTATTTGTATTCTAATCAAAGATTACCCATCGCCCCCGTCTACGTCTTCAGCTTTCACAATGCGATATCGCCCCAGAATAAGAAAGTATTACCGAGGTAGGGTTATATTAAATAACGAAAAAAAATTAAAAACATCACATTATATATATCATATACATACTTGGTATCCACATGTGCACGGGTAGAAATGGAGATCGTCCACCTCCAAGGGTTCCATACACAGGGGACATTCCACCTGGAAATTATAAATTTTTTCCCTATATTATTTCTTATATCCTATAAACATACATTAAAACAACCATTGTTTATCTTCACATCTGTTAATTAATAGATTGATAAGAAAACCTAAAATTATGTTAATGTTTTTGCGTAAATAAATAATATTGTGTAAAAAGTACCTGCATAATATATAGATAGGTAAATATGAGTGATCTGTATATAAGGTAAACATGTATTTCAACTGATCAACATGTTTTTAAAGAAAGCCACCAATAAAACTTCCTAGTCACCTTTAAAAAGATTAAATCATATATTCACAATTATGATATTACAGTTTCATAAATTTAGATGAACTCCAGAAACATAATTTGTAAATGAATCATAAAACTAACGCTAACATGATGTGTGAATAATAGTAAATAATTCCCACCTGTTCTTCGCCACTCTGGTTCAGAACTGACATCCTAGCCCCAACAGCCAATTGTTATGTACTTCACGGCAAATACAAACAAATGCCAGCTAAAACGAAATATTGCACCACCAACGTCTGTAAAAATTAAATAATATGAAATCAAACTCTATGAAAAGTAATATTTAAGTATCCATTGATTAAATTAATAAATTCACTTTATGATGTAACCGATGACAAAATACTTGTTATTATATTTATGTGGAATCATTAGGGATCAAAAGATTTGGAAGATCTAAAGATCTATATAAGATTTCCCCACTATAAAAAAAGGGATCAAAAGATTTAGGACCTCATCATCAGTTACTTTATTACAATAATGAAAAAAACCTTTGATGAGAATTTATAGGTGTTGTCTTACAAACATGTATGAAAGAGACCAGTATACATCAAGTATTACTTTTTTTTATGACTCAAACATTGAACACAAGAAAAACTTAATCATAATTCAATTTAAGACAACAAAACTATGTTGCTTAGAGTAAACGTGGAATACCAGATTATAATAATTAATATAATTAACAATTAACTAAATTAGCATAATTTACTTATAATTGAATATGCATATTTTAATACATCATTCAATATAATTTATCTTTATATGCTTGGCCTATAATGTTGCCTATAAGGCCTATCAGGTTGCTAGCTAAGTAGAAATATTAATCCTATTTTAATGCATTTCCTCAAAAATAGCAGGCAATATGTATCTATAATTTCAATTAAGAAAATGAGTGAGCGCAATAATTTGGAATTAAATAAAATATATTCATCAAAACATTATTTAAAATATCTAAAAACCTATCACAATTTCTTGATAATCAAGACATTTATATTATAAAGGAGATTCATTAGTTATAAAGGAAATAAATAAAACATTTACATGC
>NC_052129.1:3215309-3224547 GCF_012273895.1 Zerene cesonia | reverse complement strand
TTTCATTTTGTGTTTTTTCGTATTGTGTGGTTTGTCTGTACTCAATAAATGGTTTTATTATTATTATTATTATTATTATTTTAGGCGCTGACAGCGCCGCGTCTACGCCCACGGACGTCGGTACTCGGAATCCTATCTTGATACGGACCATGGACCTTTTAGGTTTACAGCTCAATGATACAGACTCAACTTTCTTAAGATACATCATTATTCCTCACCGAGTTTAAAAAAATCATTTATCTGTTTATTTAATGATTGAAGGTGAATATTCTTCCCCGTTGTTTGTTATGTTATGATTTTTTTAAATAGACTGCCTATTTATACGTTTATTACTGAACTTCGAAATAGAAGGGTAAACACAAATGAAACATGATTTACAAGCATATTATATATTTTTTTTATAATAATTAAGAATAAATTCTTACATCACGAGTTATAAAATAAATACATTTATTGCCTTAAATTAAGTCCAAAAGTACTCTGTACAGTTATTGTTAGTGATGTACAAACGAGAACGACATATAAAAAAATGTTCAAAAAAATAAAAAGGGCCTTATCAAGAAAAATCAATAAGTTTTCACATTTAATAATCTGTGTGACATAACTACGAACAACTTAACAAATTGTGTCAGAATCACAACCAATAGTTTGCATCTTAATTTCATTTCTTATTTAATATTACACAAACTATATCATTGCTCTTCACTTATCCTAAAACAAGAACCATTCTTTACCTTATAATAATTAATTACATTTAAATTACAACTATCTAATTTCTAGCGGGTGTTTCCTTGAGGGCTTGTGTTATGGCCCTTTCTAATCTCAAATACATCTCATACGGTGAGCGATTTTTTACAAACATATAGATATATACTATCCAACAAAGGTGTTTGAACCTTGAAATGTTTACTAGAGTGACATGTGCTTTACTTTTCATACAGTTGTTTCACTATTATAGAAAACAAATTGCACTGTTCATCCACCTTGGTGAAATAAAATACTTATCCGTTGAGCGAAATTTTCACTAACACGTACGCACGTGCGGGGTTCGACGCTTCGTAAAAAGGCATTTTTTGTCAAAGGCCACTGTGTGTTTCCACAATGTGCTTTACTAAACTAACTAACACCTCTATTAAATACAAATCGTGGTTTTCAGGAAATAATATCGCTCGAAGAACAATAAATAAAAGTAGTTCAAAATATCACGAAAAAAATGTGGCAAATAATATGGCATCAGTATATTTAAGTACTTTAAAAAGTATGACTAATGAAAATTGTTCAGCAAGTGTAAAGAATGCATTGAGACCTGTTTTTGATGCGTTGTAACATAGATATGGAAGACAGAAACCATTGCTATCAGATCAAAAATAAGGAATAAACTTTTCACTAAGAACTAAAATAGTTCCATGAGCTACTGGCCAAAGCCAAAAAAAACATTAGAATTAAAACCAATTTCCCTAATTAATAAAATATCTAAAACTAAAATGGACAAAAATATTGTTACATAATAATTATGTACTTCCGTGTCATCATAAGTGACCAAACCGTGGACTCAATTGTTACACATACATAACACAGGGTCGGGCATTAATTTCAAAATTGACTAGATATCTGTGTGCATAGGAATCATATATAAAATAGCTAAGTAAAGGAACCAATACACTGAAATTGTGGCATGTTTGCATATAAAAATGATAAATTATTGCCATTAGCAAAAATATACTTAAACCTGTACTTTTAAATTATGTATACTACGTGTAACACTTTAATTTGTACAATTTGTACAAATCTCATCGCCTAACGTAAAACTCGTTCAGTCAGAAATCTAGAACAAACTATGCAAAATCAATATGCTAATAGACGCAATAGAAAAACACGACTTTCCGAATATCGTTTCCTAAATCTCAAAAATATAAGAATAACTAAAATAAAATCGCTAACGAAAATATTTGATCTCTCATTCACTGGTGTATAATTAAGTACGTCCGCACACTCCCGGTCGCGTTCCGGTCAGTCTGAGTCAAAGTAACGTTACAACTTAATAATAACAGGCCATATCGTAGCTCCGTTTCGCTTTCGCCGTATCGCGATCGTGTCCATATCACATATTCACAATTCACATCGCCACTATAACGACACACGGACCGTCGAGCGGTCATCACTTGGACGGCTGGTAGGGCGGGTAGGCCTGGTGCGGCTGCGCGGCGCGGCTGCCCGTCGCGTACAGCTGCTGCTGGAAGTTGTGGAACTGCGCCGCGTAGTTGGGGTCCGCCGTGGACGGCACCGCGAACCCTTGCCCCTTGAAGCCCGGGTTGGGCCCGCCCATGGACGGCGGCAGCGGCTGCGCGGCGCCCATCCGCACGTTGCCGGGCCCCATGCCGCCCTTCACGCCGCGGAAGTTGGGGCCGCACATGGGGTTGGGGCCCGGCCCGCCGAACGGATCGCCCGCCATTTTGGGCGGCGAGTTGAAGCCGGCGGGGTAATGCGGCATCCTGAGCATTCCCGGCGCTCTCATCACACCTCGCATCCCGCCCTCCATGTCCATTCCTCTCGCCCCCGGAAAGTATTGCACGCCGCCTTTACTGCTGTCCATTTGCATAGGATTCGTAACTCGCTGCAAGAAGTCCAGGCTAGGAGGCCCTCGGGGTCCCGTATTGCACGGCATCTGAGGCCTTGTGGGCAAATACTGTATCGTGTTCGGCGCACTGGCTTTTACTTGTACGTTTGCACCATTGAAAGGAGGCATTTTCCCGGCACCAGACATCCTTGGCCCTAACATTGACGCGTCAGGTCCCATAGGCCCCATTGGCCCTCCCATGGGTCCGCCGCCCATCTTCGGACTGAGGTTCATATCTGGTGGGAAATCACCACCACCCATCATTCCTTCCATGGGACCACCTAATCCTGGCCCACCCATGCCTTCCATATGGCAACCTGTGACAAAATAACATTTATTATGAATGCATAGCAAATGTTATGTGTAATGAGTAATATAAAACTATATTCTACAGAGAGATTTTATTTTATTTTAATGTATGTCTTTGATATAAAACAACTAGATACAGCGAAATTGAGAAACAAATGCGCTCAAAACATCGCAACAATCGACTATATCACGTTACATACACCTTATAAAGAACTAAGATATCTCTTAGTTTCCTGCACGTGTGTAAACCACTTAAATTCAAGAACGACAGACGCTATTTATAAAAAGCTACTACGCTACATTTATGGTCCGAGTAAGCAAGATGGTAATAAAAATCGTATCTGGATTCTTACAATTCTTTCGGAAAGGTCTAGAGTTGGGATTGTTTCAAGAGTTTCTTTTATCTTGTGATGAATCTGAACAATGTTTTATAATAATCTTTTAATGGGATCGTAATGAAATCAAAAAAGTTATGAACTATCTATATTCACGCCAAGGTCGTGGATAAAGCTCACCTCGATGAGCGGCAAGTTATTTATACATAAGGTAGGTGTACGAGTTTTTTTTCTAGAAAATTATGTGTGATAGCATTTATATGAATCATTTTATTGAAGTTTTTAATCACTTACCCAAATCATTCATCATCATATGCGGGTGTCCATGCGGATGCATAGAATGGTGATGTTGCATGTGATGGGGCCCGGACCCAAAGGGCCCCATGCCAGACCCGTTGGGCCCCATGGGGCCTGAGGAGCCGGGGCCTCCGCCCACTGTATTCGTTAATTGCTGTGACATCTGCGCTAACGATGAGATCGGATCGAACGATGACGTGGCGGGACCCATGGGGCCGTTGGGGCCTTGGTTGGGGTTGATGGGAATGTTATCGGGCCTGTTCATACTGCAGGGCCCAGGGAAGGGGCCCGGTAGGCTCGTGCTGTTTGGACCGCCTGATAACGTTGTCTATAATAAAAAAAAAATTATAATCCAGCTTTATTCACTTTGATTTATTTGAGTTGAACGTAGCTTGCTAAGTTTTTTAAAATAACTGGGGTTTATTTGTATAATGCGAATAGGAGAGCAAGAATATATAAAGTTAATTACTGCTAGTTGCATTAATTTAATATGATAATAAGATCACGCCAATATTTTTTGTGTTGCGGATATGTCCCCACAAAAGGATTTCATACAATGGGTACTGTATTATACATCAGTAATGCGGAAGCAAAGCAAATATAATAGACACAGACATCATCACACTACCACTATTGATATGCTGGCAATTTCTATAAACTTTAAAGACTGCATTATCGCCAACCAACCGATTAGCAGCTTGGAGAAATTTTGTATAAAAAAAAATGAACCACTCATAAAAAAAATTATCTATACGCATCCCACCTCAGTGTTGGAAGCCATGGTGTCGTCGGCGTGCGCCTGCGCCATGGTGGTGACGGCGCAGCTGCTCTTGGCGCACGACACCGCGTAGGGCTGGCTGTGCGCCGCCGACTCCCGCTGCGGCGTTTTAGACGCGCTCTCGTTGTTTGACCTGTTCGACGACGGGCTCGGCCGGGATTTCTCATCTGTGGACATCGACAGACACGTTATTCACTCATTTATTCCCAACCTTGCCTTTGTCTTTCCCACTAAAATGCAATGCAATGCACAGGCAATGCACCTGCAGATGCCTCTTCAAATGTTTATATCGATGGTGGTGATTGCTTACCATTAGGGAAGCCACCTTACTGTTATTATTTAGGGGGATGAAAAATAGATGTTGACCGATTCTCAGACATACTCAGTATGCACACAAAATTTCATAAGAATCGGTCCAGCCGTTTCGGAGGAGTTCGGTAACACGGGAACATTGTGACACGGGAATTTTATATATAAGATTTTCCTACGAGTGCTTGTACATATAACATACCCTGGGAGCACTTGGACGTGGGCGTCTGCGGGTTGTTGAAGCCGGGGCTCTGCTCGAGCGAGAAGCGGCCCGCGCGCTGCTCCGCCAGCGAGCCGTGCGGCTCCGGCGTGCCCGGCATCATGCTGATGGTAATACACATTATTTTTTTATAAATTCTAAAATTAGGTAAAATAAATATTAAAACTGGAGAGGTGTCAAGACCCATTCGCGAGGCGTGAGTAGGAACTTCATTATAGTTAAGATAAATTTATACATACATAAAATGTTTACAATTTTAAATGTTATTAAAAAAACTTACCCTGCAGGTGATTTTTGATTCGAATTGGATTGTGGCGTTTGCCCTCCACTATTTGAAGGAGGACCGTTGTCTTTTAACGATGTGTTCGGCTGCTTCTGTATCGTCAACTCTTGTCCTATTTAAAAATAACATTGACAAATCAAAACCTCGACAATTTCAAAAATAAACCCTATGTCTAAAGCATAAAGTTTAAATTCCAAAGATGACATGTTTTGTACTAATAGATGGCGTTGTACACATTTACTTACAAGTGATAGAACGAATTAGCCATAGATTATGAAAATTATGTTAGCACATTTTCACCAACCACCACCAATGAAAACATAACGGAAATCACACACACACAAACAAAACAATATCCAAAAAAACAAATGACCTTAAAAAGAAGGTGAAATGAGGGTATATTGTAACAACATGTATTAACCAAGAAAATATTCGAAAGGAATAATGATACGGCATGTGTCTTTTAACCCTCTTTATAAGGATGCAAGCGTTGTGTTTGAGCGTAAAACGAAACGATCACCCGGCAAGCGTTTAGGATTACTGTCAGCGACATACAAAGCGTGTTACCTTCGAACTGGTTGAGATAGGATATTTGTTGTGGAGACGGTACGGGCATCAAACTTGGCTCCTTGCTCTGTTGATTCTTCTGTCGCTGCGCCGCCAGACATTGGAGCGTTCGAACAAACACACCGTCGTCCAATTTCTCTAATATCTCTATTTCGTGTGATCCGATCGATGTGAATCAATCCATATTTTATATATTTGTCCGTTCCGTCCGTAACGATTTAAGGCGTTGTTATTTCGTCACACGTTGGGATTTCAAGCGTCAAGCGTTTGCGGAGGGGAGGGGGAAAACAAAAAATTCGCATTACAACTACAGAAAAAAAAAAACGAAAATAATAACGGAATGCATTTTCAAAAACAAGCTGTGTTGAACGTAAATTAAAAAAAAACGTGGTTGGGGAAAATGTCTAACAACAAAAAAAACATGCATTCTACTTCTATGGCTATTTATAAAATAGTTGAGTTTTATTATTAGCAACGGTACGATTTCATAAAATTCTGATAGTATTTATTTATGCCATTTATTGAGGCTGGCTGATAAAATTGCTTGCTCGCCAGGTATACAAGTATGGTACTTTTTGTAAAGGCATACAAATACACTCTTGATCAGTCAATTAATATGATAAACAGTATTTGTGACCTGGTGAATATGATGATTCGAGTGTGTTGTGTGATAACATCTCAACAGTTACTGAAAATCCATAAACTAACTTCTTATATACGAAAACAAAAAAAAAACAAATACATTAAACAGATCGTGCTTATAAACTGTCAAACTCAATGCATTTATTTACTACTGCGTACGTGTGTATGAGCGTGCGTGTGCGTCCTGCTTGCACTTTTGTGTCAAACACACACGGCGATCGCGCGTGTTGTCTACGTTTGTATACTGTAGGTGCGCGTGTGCGTGATGTGTGCGTGATGTGTGCGGGCGTGTGTGTGTGCGTACGTGCATGTGTGCGTGCCGGTGTGAGTACGTGCGTGTGTGTGTGGGGTACAAGGGCGGGCACACACCTGGCGGGTCGTGCTTGTGCTGCGGCTTGCAGTGCGCCGGGCTGCTGAGCGCGGAGCCGGCGCGCGGCGCCTCCGACGCGTTGCCGCCTTGCGACGGCGACTGCGTTGCTGTATGTCGTTGGTTATAATTAGTGAGTACATAAATAAGTCAATTGTGTCCCCCCATGTGAGGTATGGGGCAAATGTATGGAACATTCTTTTGCACTTTTAACATTTGCATTGATTATATTATTTACTTTAATATTAACAGACAGCCTGCAAAATTGTTTATCACATAATATTCAATTTATGATTTCTTTTTTAACAATAATGTTACCAATGGGCACTGAAGCAGATCTGTGTAGGGGAGACGCTCCGTACGGCGGAGGCGGCAGGCAACCGCCGCGCTCTGAACACGGCGATTTCACTTGCGTACCTGGCAATTAAATATATTTATTAAATACAAAATATACACATATAATATAAAACCGAAGAGTTTGTTTGAATGCGCTAATCTCAGGAACTAATGGAACGATATTAAAATTATTCAATTGGATATGTACGTGGTCTCAGGGTGTAAGGTAACACTGGCGCAGTTGGGGTGGACCGCTAGTTGAAATATTAATTTTGATTTTGATATTTTCACCATCGTCATCCTACAACTACATAGTTATCATTTATTGAGTTTATCGCGGTATATTGATTCTTATATTTCCTTTGTAGATGATCTAAAAAATCACAGTTTGTTTGCGAGAAAAGTACAACCCGAACACTGACTAACAAAAAATATAAGTAATTCACAACTTTAACATAATTATAGGGGCATATAATTAAACAAATACCAATTTGCTCATACAAATAAATAGACATAAAACTGACTGAGTTCTGGGTCCATGCTCTTATTGTCGTCGAAGAACTGGTGGTGCAGCTTCTGCCAGTCGATGTCAGCGTGCGCGTGCGCCGGACTCTTCGGACTGCGCAGTGCGTTTTTGTGATCGTTGCCACCCATCTGTAATTCATACGTTTTAATATATTTTATAGTAATATCATTAATCATTTGTAGTAATAAGGGAGACGGAAAATAGATTTAGAACAAGATGTGATGAAAAGGGTTTTGTTAAGGGATATATGTTTTTCATTTTGCTTAATTTAAACCATCTAAGAACTGATATGTGTTATTTTCTTCTTATTAAATTTTAAGTATATCATTTTTATGCATAAACCAATAAACAAATTAATATTAAAATTGATCGATCATTGGTTGGTCGTGATTGTGTCGAATCGTAACAAACAAACAATGAAATCTTTCCTCTTAATAATGCAGTCATATCGGTACTAATATTATAAAACTGAAGAGTTAGTTTGCATGTTTGATTGAACGCGCTAATCTCAGGGACTATTGGTCCGATTTAAAAAATTCTCTAAGTGTTAGCTAGATCATTTATTGAGGAAGGTTATAGGCTATATAATATCATGTTCTACATGAGTAAAACCGCGGGGCACAACTATTAATATATACACATACATTCCTCCCCCTCCCGTAGTCGTCGCACATCCCGTGGTGGTCCGGCCCGCAGTCCCCGTGCACCATGCCGCCCATCATGCCGCTTTCCATCATCATGCCACCTGCAATTGCCATGTTATTTTTTTCTATATGTATTAACTGCTGCCATAAAAAAATAAAAATATATATTTTGATCATTCTCTATGGAAGATATTTAAAATATATACAATAAGTTGACAATAAATTTAAATATTTTAAATAATTAGGTATTTCGTGTCGCTTTCCATCTTCATTTACTAATAAAAAACTGAACTTATAAACCCAATATTTTGAAGGCTATAAAAGTAATATAAAAAAAGATTTAATGTACATATTTTGTATTTTAAACAGTGACAATTTACAAGCGTAAAAAATATAAAAATACATACCGTTCATAGCCGAAAGGTTAGGTCCTGGCATCATCCTAGGTCCCATGTGAGGTCCACCCATCATACATTGCTTCGGGCCGCCCATACCCCCCATAGGATTCGGCATGCGCTATAATAAATTATACTCGTTGTTACAATAATAATTGAAATAAATCTGGTAAGGAAATAAAATAAATATTAAGAAAATACGTAAATATATGTAAATATTAAATGAGACTAATGTTCTAATAAATTATAAATGTATTTTTTAGTAATAAACTAAACGAAAAATTTATCAATTTTTTTAAATTGATTTAATCTCATGTACGAACTAGCAGTTCTAATTTTATGGTGTGTATCATTTATGTATTATTTTTGTCTGTCTTTGTTTTAGGTTTATAGCGGATAGATTGACATGGGTAATTTAATGTCTCTTTTTTCAAACAACCACTTCCCAACATGAATTGTAAATAAACAAAATTATTTAAAAATTGTATACTTACGCCCATAGGACCTCCACAACCTCTCCCCATATGCATATCTGTACACATGCCCGATTTCATATCTGGCCCTCCACACGGTCCCCTTATGCCCTTCATGCCGCACGGACCCATAGGCCCCA
>NC_052129.1:3211754-3214309 GCF_012273895.1 Zerene cesonia | reverse complement strand
CGCCCATTGGTCCGTTCGGTCCCATCGGTCCGGGCCCCATGGGCCCGCCCATGGGTCCGTTGGGTCCCATTGGGCCTGCCATAGTGCAACTGGGTCCTGAGTTCATGCCACTCGGCATAGACACCATGGGTCCGTTAGGGCCGGATACCATTGGCCCGTGTGTCGACATGGGCGGATATGGCATATTCATATTGGCGGTCGAGTTAGGCGGATTGATTTCTTGGTTCTGCGAGCCATCCTGCTGATTGGGGTTGCTGCCACTCTCCGGGAAGAGTATCTGCTGCATCTTCCGTATCGTCGCGAGCTGCTCCTCCCGGTGCGCTCGCTGCTGCGGCGTCAGGTTCTCGTCGGGAATCTTGACGCCTACGGACGAGACTAAAGCTAAACATTGAATATTGGTCCGTTGCGGCGAAAATCAATGATAAACAATATGTATTAAATTAGACAATTTTATGATACACAATTAAAATAAAACTCAAAAAATATAATAAAAATGAAGAATGTTAATATGTATGTGTGGAATGGTAGCCCAAAACGCATGAAAGTTGTAGGTACACAGTAAAGCTTGTCTGATACATTGATTTTATACAGGCATTTGAAGTTGAGATAAATATCTAGTCTACTCTAGCTAGTTACGTGATCGTATGTGACGTCACGCCACAATCCTCCGCTTGATAGACTGTTGTCCGCGGTGATAGTAGGTTTATTGTATTTTTATTCGATTAATAAAAGATTTGAAAAAGGGCAATCGTATAATCTATATATAAATAAATAGTGATATACTTACAAATCTGAAAAAACTGTCGCTCGATTCGTAGTTTTTTTATAATTAAATCAAGTAAATCGAGTTGTAAATTTAATTTTTGACACAGAATATTGAGTGTTATTAATCAAAATTATTTAACATTCTCCATTATGAGAGCTTTTTATTAAGTATATATTTAGTATAGAAATGTTACTGGACTGGACTTGTTGACTATTGTGTTAAAAAAATAATAATAATTGAATGAGCTTCATACAATTGTATTTTTATTTAATTATTAACTGAGATATAGCAAAAAAAAAGGTTAAAGAAACAAAGGCATATAAACAGCTTTCACCTTTAGAACCGGGCTGGCAGGATATATTATCTCCACTGTTGTTGTCTCCCGAACCCGCCTCAGAGCAGGGCGGCATCTGGGAAGGACCATTTGCCATTCCATTCGACATTACGGAGGGGTTTTTCTACGAAAAAAAAAACAAGATTTTAATTTTTGTTCTTATTAAAAATTTATAAAAGCTTTCTTAAAACTAACTTGAACAAAATGGACAAGATTATACCGCTGTTAATCTATATATAATATCTTATCTCATATTTAAAAAATACAGTTAGAATTACTCACGGTGTCCCAGGGCATTTCACCATCAGCACCGAGGCCGTCCATGACACCGCAGGACGGGGTGCCCCCTGGAAACCCATCCATAGGGCCCATGCCGGGGCCCATTTGCCCCATCTGCCCCGGCCCGCCCTTCATCATCATCATCTGATTGCCAGGTCCGCCCATCCTGTTCGGTCCCATCATGTTCGGCCCACCCATGTGTCCCATTCCGCCGTGTCCCATCGGCCCCATGTTGGGTCCCATGGGACCGCCCATCATGTGCCCCATTTGATTGGGCCCGCCCATCATGTTGGGTCCACCCCGCATTCCACCTCGCTTGGCCATGGCCAGATTGTTGAGCCACTGTGCCGGGTTTTGTTTGTTGAACTGGCCAATCTTTAGTGGATGTTTCTGAAAGTACATAATATATATTCTATAATTATCATTTATCTTAGAGTAAATTTTAAGATGTTTAAATAAAAGTTCTTGTTTAATTTATTTATTCAACATTACAAACAACACAGCCTTTAACTCTATTGAGTGAATGTAGTTTTAAGATAATATTATTAATCTTTCTACCATCCTGCTAAAGTATTCAAATGAATAAAACATACCTCCAGATACTTCTTCGTGTTAGGTTGTGCACAATGGTAAGCGATTATGGAATGGTTCTGTCCCGATATCACTGCCTCCGCCGCTTTGTTGGCGAGCAGCGTTGAGAACACGAATATTTGACTTTGCTGCTGAGAAATAAATGAGTTAATAAGCCTTCCAAATTACAACAATATTATTTTTTTACAATACACTTTTCATTCAAATATATAGTCATTAAGACATTACAAAAATAAAATTCATCAAAACATCTAAACCACACATTCATTTTTTGTTAATATTATACTAAAATATATATTACCTCCATGCTGCCGGACTGCTTGCTTATGACGTTCGAGGGCAAAGTCTGGGCCTCACTGGACATGGGCCCCATGGACACGCCGGGCCCCATCGGCCCTCCGCCCATACGACACGACCCCATATTATCGGGTCCGTTGGGATTACGACAATTTTGATTGCCATCCTTTAAAATAATTATTTACATATCAGTCATGCAAGAATTACGAGTAACAATATAAGATAAGCTTTATAAGACTTTATTGCAATTTTATTCGCACAAAAGCATTTTTTTTTTTTTTTTTTTTT
>NC_052129.1:3157724-3210754 GCF_012273895.1 Zerene cesonia | reverse complement strand
CACGTATGGCGGGAAGGGTGCCGCTCCCATTAGAGTACACCCTATCTTCTAAAGGGCTTGACGGCCGGCAGTGTTGGCACAAAAGCAATTAGAAAGACTAACAATTTTTGCATGTAAAATAATAAACACACAGTTATTAATATAATAATTTCAGTCCGTTTGACCACTTGCTGATAATGCATTTGATATATATATCAAGAAGATAATCCTCATATATTAAAATTCATACATTATTGTCGTTTTATGTGACACGTTAACTAAACAGAAAATATTCAGTATGCCGTGAAACACACCATTAGATACTTGTTTTTTTTTAAATAATTATTACCTGTATGTTTCCTGGATTATTCCTGAGACCAGTTTGTGGGTCTATTATGTCATTCGAGTCTGAAGAGAGACGCTCCGACTTCAAAGACCCTGGACCCCCCAGTTCGCACTGAGGGGATTTTGTGGGGTCACCTGTAATTTGGGATTACATTTTGGATTGTTTTAAAGTACAAAAATACATCGTTCTTTTCACAAACAAAATTCTACGATTAATTTATGCGCCGTTTTCTATACTTATGTATTATATAATTCATATTATACAATAATCAGTTTACTGGATTTTAGTTTCCTTCTAAAACTTATAGCGTATTTCTAAAAATGCCTACTTATGTCTATGGATGAATGAACCTAGACATTTGTAGACAGTTCTAGCAGGGCAGAACTGTTTTGTCACTTATTTACATTTTTTTTATTGTGACTAATATCCGGAACCATTATCAAATCCAAGCGACGAGTTTAATAAACTAAAATTCATTTAAATCTGGTCAGTTGCTCTTGATTTTTAAGTAGGGTCACTAACACATCTTTCCTTTATATATGGATTAGATCATGAAACCCATGCCTCTATTTAAATAAAAACTACCATTCAAATCAATGAATAACCTAATGCTGTTTTTCTGGCATATCGTTTTCCTTTGTCCTCATGTCATTAGAGTCTACTAAATACATATCCAGGAATCTTAGTAGTTGATTGTGTATATCACAATTGTAAATTGAATTAACTGTTTATTCGGCTAGTAAAAAGATCTAGGAACATGCACTTACCATCGCTATCCATGAGGCCATCAATTTCAGTTTTAATCCCATCTACACCAAGGTCAGCGGAGGAGTCCTCAGCGCTTCCCTGACTGTGGGGCTCCAGTTTTACTCTGTGCGGTGCTTCATCCGGTTCCTTTTTCAAGGCTGCCGGCGTGGGCAATGACGCGGACGGCGGTCTGGAGCCATGTCCTGAAGATATTAAGGATTTAAGTATGTTTGATAGCTTTCATTTATGTGGGTAATTAAAAATTATTACCTTATTTTAAAAATGTGACATGCAAAAAAAGATAAATTATATGGTCTTTGTGTAATATGTTTTGTATGTAATATAAAAGACTATGCTTTTAATGAGATATTTATTGTGGCACATGCTCATTTCAAATATAAGATAGATGTAAATAATTAACTAAAATTTCAGAGATAAATGCTGTGCACTGACATTTTAACTCTTGCATAACTAACACTTATTTTTAATGAGATGCTGATTTAGCATCTTCATTTAAAAAATAAGTTATTTTGAAAAATAACAATGTGTACATTAGTAACAAAACAAAGCAATTTCTTTTTTATTTTTATTATGGTATACTCCTGTTTTGGTGCCGAATAAGGTATGTCTATGTCTATGTCATTGCTAGAAAATATAATTAGAGATTAATTTAAATACAGCATTATTTTAAGAAAAGCTATGTTTCAAGTTTACCACACCTTTCTTCTTTACCCATAAAAATTTGTTAGACTTTTCAAATAACTATCTTTTGTACAAAAAAAAAAAACATATATAACAGCCTAACCTTTAAATTACGTTTTTTAATTATTCAGTATTACAACATCTACTGCATTGCATTAAATGCTCCATTGAATTCACTACTTTCGTTTAGTACCTGTTTTATTCATTAAAGATTTATAATTATTTTTTATAGGTTCAACAAGGTTTTTATAATAATATGTAGTACCGTTGAATTCTTGATTACCACATTTTTATCTACATTTGGCAATACCTATCTTTATATATACCGAGTAATTTTTATTGATTGCATGCAGTGAGTGCACTATTTTCCAATTAAAGAATATCTGTTAAAAAATTAGCTTCTGTAATTGGAATGTCCCTCTCTTTTTTTTTAATGTAACTATTTTGTTGAATTAGTTACACAAATGGAATGTTTGACAATACATATAAAATAATAATTTATCTAAGCATTATCTAGTTTAGCACCCGCGGCTTCACTCGCGTAGATATAGTTGTACTTAGAGGAGTTTCTAAAAAGCGAAGAAGACAAAGCAGTATTTTTTTAAACTATTTACTCGCGAATTAATCTTTTGTATCCCATCAAACAGAACATTAAATGTGTTTTTTCGAAAAAATTTACTCTGTAAGTTTAACTTAATATTATTCGACATAACATTTTTCTATCATTATTGAGTGCTACAAAACACTATATTGCCTTGACAAAATTTAATTTTTTACATTATGGAAGAAAAAGATAATTTCTTTATGCAAAATTAAGAAATTGTTTTTACTGTGACCGCCAGAAGTATTTTAAGTTGCATTTTTTTCACATGCAATTTTAAGAGCAAAAAAAATTATGCGATAACGTCATATATACAGCAGAATAAAGATATACCTATGCTAAATTTTGACTGGATACAAAAAAAGTCTAAATCTATTACATTTCCATTAAAACCAGTAATTATAGCAATTTAATACAGTATTTTTTTTTAATATTTACTATCACTGGAAAAAATGTATTATTCATTACCAAGAAATTATCTAGTGACTATTTTATTATACGTATATGCATGGGTTACATTCCATATATTTATTAATTTGTAATATTTTAAACAATTTATTTTCTAAGCAATAATGCATAATTGATAATCACAAATTAGTATTATGAGTATTATGATTGATTAAATGTCTTAAAATAGTTAATGTAAATATACCTGGTTCTGTAGGATCATTGGGCTCATCTTTTAGGCGGGCACCTCCGCCCTTCTCCTTCTCCTTAATCATACCCCTACGTGCCTTCGCCAACTTGACTGTATGCAGACAGAAAATATGTCAAATACAAATATTATTCAAAACCTTCAATTATTCAAGTAAAAAGCCCAATAATTTTAAATATACCATAGCACAAATAAGACTTGCCTACCGAGAATTCCATATAAGTGTCAAATATTTAGATCATGTTTACACATTTTGAGTAAATTGCAATTTCTTAAAAGTGGTAAGGTGATAGAATTGATACGGGCTATTTTGTTTTTTCTTTTGAGGTACAGCATGAAATAAACTAAATAAAACTAATAAATGCATTCTCTATCCTTCACTGGGGCCTATATAAGGCTTTGCTGATTTATTGAAAATTGACGATTGCATCAAAATTGAAGTTATTTTCTCATTATATAAAGGTTAATTTTCAACCATAACAAATACATACAATCAAAATAAAATATATATTAAGACTATTTCATTATAAAACAAACATTGAATCATTTAAAAATATCAACTTATCCACAATTCTTTAGAAACAACTCTGTTATCTATAGATATAGTAATATTATAGTAATAATCCAACAATTTTAATTATAAAGCCTTGAAATATAAAAATATGTATTCAATAAAAATCATATTATATTTACAATCAACATGGAAAATCATTGTTTACTAAGTATAAATTAAAATTAATTCTCTAATATGACTACCAAAGATATAGAGAAATAAAAAACCAATTTAAATGAATACCAGTTGTTCACAGCTGTAAACTCCACCCGAGACTTTTTTACAAGTTTCTCAAATTTTTATTTACTCTCAATTCAACCAAATACAGCTAACACGAAGCAAAAATTGTTAAACTCTTGGCTTAAAAATGGTGTACTTAACACAACTTTCTCTTATATTTTTACAGATAATAGTTATTCGTATGAATATGAATTGCACTTTTGTTATATTTGTATCTCTTATATCAAATATACTTGTTTAATAAATATTACTAAATGATTAATAAACCTTTTTACTAAAACTAAGAAGGTTAATATTTCTATTAAATCTTTGAACCAAAGTACCTGACTAATTAAAGTTATGGTTGAGATACAATAAATAAAGAAGCCTTCTAATTAATTTATGTAACTGTTTACATAATGAATCTTATTCAATGGTAATAATCTATTTTAAATCTTTTGCAGTTTTATAGCAAAAGTACTAAATATGAATATGCATTTTTCATATTGTATCATCTGCAAATTTTTTTTTATTTTTATAAATAATATACTACATGAACTTGATTATTTCTTGCAATATTTAACAGTAATAATTAAACTGCAATTTTACTACAAATAAACTAAAATACTATTTAATAATGAACATAACCACATTATATATACTTTTTTCCATATTTCATGATAACTTTTTCAATACGAAGGCACAGAATAACACATACAATTTGTATAATAACAAACATCAGAAAAAAATCACCTCTGCTAATTAACAACATTGAATAATGTTTATTGCAAATATTTTTATATAAAAACAAATGAATTCAAGGTTAAATGACATTTGACTTTATATTGGATTTTATATTTTTAGCTAGATAATATTCTTATGAAATTTTCTCACAAATCACAAAAATAATTTACCTGTGTTAGAGTGCATTTATAAAAATTAAGTTAAAGCCGTATTATCAGTGTTGTATTGTTAAAAAGGAACATTTTATAGCAAAGAGATCACTCTATAGATTCATGTGTAAACAGTACTAAATAACAATTGTATACATACAAATTTTTCGCGGACCTGTCGTCACTGGCGTAATAATTGGCACATATCCCACAAATTAACCAAGTGGCACTTCACCTCAAGAATATCATTTTACTGCAGCGCACGATCGAAAGATTATTATTAATAGAGAATCTAATGAAACCTTGGCGACAGCTAGACGCGCGACAATTCTCGATACCTTTTCAACCGGCCAAGCGATATGCTTGTTTTATCCCACTTATTTGTTTTAAATAATATTACTCCGCATTACGCTATTAAAATTCCAGGTTTACTCTCCATACATAAACAATGAGATAGATCGGGTGTAGACAGGCGCGAAGCACATTAAACGCACGTTTATTATGGCCGATTTATTGCTATGGGCACGCCGTTTCGACAATATAACACCTCCGGAGAAAGCGTCTTACTTTAATTAATATCATTCAAGTGATCTAATTAAGGTTTATCGAGGGGTATGCAGCGCGAAACAAAAAATCGGGATCGCTGACATTTTTGTTTATGGTACATCGACGAGACGAGATCCAGAATCCACAAATAGCCAATAAACGTACATGATTACCGCCTCCTGACGGATTCACTGCCACTTGATAACACAAATCACAACGTTTCTTCACATTTATGCAAGTTTATCATCAAAATATCTTCATATAATTATTTTCTTTCTATAAGCATTTAACACAAATCACCACGCACACACAACACAACATACATAATATATGTACACCAATACACATGGGATGAATACTTCTCACTCACAAATTTCCTTTTCTACACAAAAACAACAAAAGTGCGAGACTGTAAGATCTTCGTTCGATTCCTCGTAACAGCATCGTTCATTGCAAGTTGCGCTATCTAACTATTATTCAAAGTATGTAACTATATTGTTTCTGTTTTGTACAATCAAAATTTAAACAATAAAAAAAAAAGAAAATAAAGTAAAATAAGTTTTGAAAGATGAAATATGTTTAAATATAGTTTAACACATTTACATCAACATATCTTAGGGCATAAATAAACGTAATAATATACTCAACGATTCAGCCTGAGGCATTAAATAAGTAGTTCAAAAATTGTATGAAAAGATGTTTAAAGTTTTTATCTTGAAATGGAATATCATACCATGTATTCAGATTTTTTAACATTATTAAAATAATTTAAAAAAGCAATATGTTTCGTACTTGTTTTTTCCTTACTTTCGCCTGTTTAAGATAAATAGAGGAATTATTCCTTTTAGGTATGTAATTTGTAACCATCTGAGATAAAATATGATTCAATCTCGTAAATTTATCGCATTTTTTTTCAATATCAAATGCGGTACCTATTACGAGTATCAAAATATTCATATGGAACTGCCTAAATGCTTATAACGTTTAAATTTAATTAATTCATATGTCGGGAATATATGAGATAGGCATAAATTGATTTTTTAAATGTAAAATTTTAAAAATAACTTATAAATCATTTATTATTTACGGGAAATTATCCTAACATAAACAATTTATATGCATGCAACAGCAGGCATAATTATTTTCAAGCATTTTTGTTTCAGAGCCTACTGTCTAAAGCTAGATTATTTTTCAATTTGTTTTATTATTAGTTTATTTTTCAATGCACCCAATTGCAATTCATTGATTTTATGAAATTAGTAATAAATTTTGACATTATTGCCAGTCTTAAAAAATCGTTCAAACATGAAGCAAATATTGTCTACGGTAATTTTAAGGTGAAGGGAGGAGGGATTACGCTAAGTTTCGCTTCGTTGTCGTGTATTGAAATTTTTGTGTGATTTGTGATAAAAGAATCTTGAATTGAAAACTTTTGAACATTATAAATTAGTGCTTTATTGTTGGTTCGGACGTCTATGCTGCTTCATTTACATCATTCCTGACTACATTTCGACCGCTCCCAGTGCGTAAAGTACGTACGTCAATCTTCAGATATTTTTCATACTGTTTGTAGTACTTGCGTATAGTAGGGGCCGTGTGATAGTAAAAGCTGTTGGAAAGTGCATTCATACGGGAAATCGTCGCCGTAAAAACTTATCTCACGTTCCATTTAAATTAAAACGTTATGAGCTGTCGGCAGTGTTAGTACGATTTTGATATTTGAAGCCATTTTCGAGGAGTTCTCTATTTAGTTGTATTTATGTGTCAGTGGGAGATAATGATTAATTTTGTGTTTAAATGACTATACCGAAGGTTCATGGACCTGGTATTTACGTATTCTTACCTAAATGTGTTTATGTGCAGACATCACTGTATAGGATTAAGGTACTTCTTCATTATTGTGTATCACATCACATGTTGTGAACTTCTTTTGAGCAAAGATAACAAATAATTATCAGTCTTTTGGTATAATTAATAAGACAAATCCAGAACACTTTAAGTTCACGAGTATAGTACATATAATGTAATAGTTACCGGATGATCTTATTAGAACATCTGTATGTTTTGTCTAAACATATATTTAAATATAGTAGACACTAGTAAACTAATTGCATCTATATTTTTACTCAAATATATACTAATTATAAGTATATTTTATATTTACTCTTCATACTAACTAAATTTAATTACATTCTGTTACTACATCTATTCCTTAACGTATCTATCGCTTGAATGTTTCTCACAATCACTTGTATATGTGTATATCAAGATCGTAACAAGGCACCTTAGAATTTAGGTATCTATATTAGTTTCTATGATTATGGATAGGTTTTAAGGTAAAGAAACATCATTACATAACTCACAATATTTATTTGCCTATTTGCTTTCTAAAGTATTTGTATTCATACATAGATGTACCAGATTTCCTAAAGAGACTGCTATAAAAGCTTTGGCGTTGCTTGTTGAACAAGCACAAACCTATTCCTTTTAAAATATATTATGTACATTTATTCAATTTTGCACCTCTGTAAGATCAAGTAGAGTCTAAAGGCTCTGTAAGATGACGAAACACATTAGGTTATTTACCTACAACAGAAACTTTTAGTTAACCCACACTAAAAGTAACTATTTCATAGTAACTATTTCATAATCTATAGTATTAGTATTTAATAAAATAATTATGTAACATGTTGTTTATATGATCATCCATTCATTCAGAAGGATACTAATGTCCAAAATATCTTCTCATAGTATGGATTTTTAACGATTTATGTATGATACATTACTGTTCTCTCTCTTACAGATTAGATTTAATATCATTCTCAAATTTGCATTATGCATTTCATATTATTACACATCTATGCACATCATAGTATTGGCCATAGACCATATAGTCATTATTTCAACAAATATTAAGCTATGTTTAAGAACTTAATTTGATCTATTTGCTATAACTTCTTTCGCATTTGTAATATGTGTGCAAATAATTAACATATATAATGAATTCAAATATTGTTTTATAATTAACAACTCGCATGTTTGTTTCATCTCAAAATGACTTTTTTCTTCAATTTTACACTTCATTGATGACCCGCTCCTGAAATGTACTTAACTATATATACCGTCTGTGTTGTTCATGTTATTAGCTTATTACCGTCGATAAATGGATAATCCAATATTAATATATTTTTTTTTTAATTTCCGTCCACAGTTTTTAAGACAGCTCATAGACCTAAAAATCACACCAACAAACCCTCCCAACTTTTTATAAATAATGTTAGTATGGACTATACATCGATTTCATGTACGACAACTTACGGGATGTATTTTCGAAAAGAAAAATCCGTAAAATCCCTAAATTGTACAATAGTATCTATGTTATAAAATTATATTTGCAACTTGTAATAATACAAAATGAGCGATCAAACAAGTTTATTTAAAGTATAAACGTTTTGTACCACAAGATCACCACCTAATTTTGACTCATACAAATGGAATGCGTTTCGAGAATAAGGCTAACAGTTACCGGAGATAGACGATTTATTTATTTTTTCCGATTGTTCCTTCACTTAGTTGGATTGCATCCAAAAATATAATTCCGTCTGGTTCTCCCCCTTGCATTTCAAATATTGGATCGTTAATAATGTTCGTATGTCGCCGGTTAATTGTGATAGCATTTCTCCTCAAATATGTAGGTATTAATAACGATACTTACCGATCACTGATAAGTAATCATTCGGTATTATACATAATATTATGTAAGAATTGTGACCATTTCTTTTGGCATAAATATTGTAGACTTTTTATACTACAATTTCGGTTAGTGTTATTTAACATTTACACGGAATTTACTTAATTTTCTGATAATTATTTTTATTTGGGATCGCCTACGTTTGGTCTTAATTGTTTCATTTAATTTCAATTAAACTGCTTGTTTCTATTTAAAAATAACTATGTTTAATAAAAGTGAGTAATTCATTGAGTTAAGTATAATTTCGTATCACATAACTCTATTATACAAAAAAAGCCCATAGGGAACTCCACTCCATCTTCCTAAAATGAGACCAAAAAAGAATCACGCCCATCAATGGAAAACCCACGTAGTTCAAGCAACAGTACACCAAAAATAAAAGCCGAATTGAGAAACTCTTGTCTTTTTAGGAACGTCGATTGAAATTATTTACAGTACAAATACTACGACAAACGTAGTAAATACAATTAGACTAAAAAAAATCCGGAAACATTTTACATCAGCTGGTATTAAATGTACTCTGATACAATTACGACCTCATAAAATATATTATATTTTTACCTATACCGCTAAGAATATTGCCTAGTACTAGTATTAAATGTATTAAATACTCTAATACAATACAATAAGATTTTACTTATAATACCAAGTTTACTTATTATATAAAGACAAGTACGCAATATACCTTGCGGTCATATCGCTTTTCGTTGATCGATGTTCGTACAACATTGTATTGTATAACATTGTTCGAACTTCACATTATTCTTATCACACACTCACCTACTCCGATAAAGGTATTCGTTTGTATGCGCGTATGCATGCAATTTGACCTTTGATTATGTCTTAAACGTATAAGTCATCTCTTTGTTTTGTGTTATGTATGATTGGAGAAATGAAGTTACGTACCCACATTAATAATTTGTATTATTGTAGTGTGTGGATTTAGCTTTTTACATATTCTATTTTGTAAATATATATATACGACCCCTGATTTTGGGTAGTGTTTTTCGAGAAACATTTATATAGGTAGGTATAACTAGGTACTGTTATTCCGGGGCGTTCACAGCGTGGAATATTACAAGGATATGATATTAAGATAAACACAAAGAGTATAGATATGATATTGAACACATAAGAATTTGATCACGTTTGTTCGTAAAAAATCGATTAGTAATACTGATTTGAAACGAACCCGCGTGCGGTGCTTTGATCACCGTTTGCCAGATTCGCTACTGTTTTAGGAGTGTAAGTTGTTATTTTGTTGTAAATTTTTGTGCAATCGATCGAATTGAATCGTTAAAAAATATGTTATTTAATTGTTTATTATTATTAGGTATCTATAAATTTTTAATTCTTGTTTTTATTGCAACTTAAGCTGCTTTTAATAATTTCAATTTGTTTTCTTTGCGTAACATTTAACATTGGGATGTTGGAAACAAGAAAACAAACTGTTATTAATAGAAATATGACACAACACCCATTAGCTTTTCGACGTACAAAAAAGAAACATTAGAACTGTATCGGCATGATAATATAAAAATAGGGCCAATCAAGTTCGTATTCGCGAAACGACGTCCCCAGCGAGGGAGGAATCCGAAAATATCTTGACTTATCCTTAAATCCGTTCAATTTATTGAACAAAGATACGTAAGATGGAAAACGGTATTCTGTACTTATAAAAGCTAGACGGCCATCGTAGTTATGTCCTACACCTGCATATTATGCTATATAATTAAACTAGCTGTTTGCCTCAGCTTCGCATCTGGTACATATATACAGACTACTAGCGGTCCGCCTCGGTTTCGCCCTTGGTAGATATAGCCGCCTATAGCCGTCCTCAATGCACGAGCTATCTAACACTTAAAGAATTTTTCAAATCGGTCTACCTGACCTGTTTTTGTAAGAAAACATCATACCACTAATCTTATTCTTTTATATTATTAGTTGATATATGTTACATTTAAGACCGAGTAAGAAGGTTAATGTACTTTTAACATAATTGCTCATTAACAAAAAGTGGGTATTTATAAATATCCCAATTATATAACAAAATTGTATTGTGTAATAATTGTGTGTATAATGTAATATGGGACAATTTTGTCATTAAAAAAATTCTAGTTAAATATCAACTACAAAATTACATGAATTTTTGAATAGCGCCCTTAGCTCCATTATGCCTGGGACGGCTCCGTCATTACAATTGTTCGAGCTAACGATGTTAATTTGATTAAACACAAGTCTACATAGAACGTGAAAATTGCCGGTATTTTTTTATCCTTATATTGGCTGTGTTATTAGTTTTAGTGCACTATTATGAGTACGGATACAAAATTTCAATATAGTTGATGAGTCTACGTAAACTTTCTCAAAATCTTTATTTATAAATCGCGAAATTTGACATGCAGAAAGCAACTATGATGTAGGCATCCGCTTAGAGATTTTGATAAATTCTGCCCCCAAAGGGATGACCACGCGAGGAAAGCTGTGGACAACAGCTAGTTTTTTCATGTATGGTTAAATCGGGTAGATGTGACTTGTAAAATATACCGGAAGAAAAACCTAAAACATGCTATCTATTTATATAGCTAACTAAAATTAATTCACCAAATGAATATTTAATTTTGTTTATTATTTATTAATATATATTAGTTTATTAATTATGTTGCTTTGGATTTGTATAGTTTTAATAGTGTTCATTGATCGCATTAAACGTGCTAATATCGAAAACAATGGTGTAATTTAGGCGGTACGTCATACTAGGAACCTTTGTCAAGCCTACTCTAATATACAATAGTGAAATTATTAATGATTTGGATTTGTATCTCAATGTTTCATTAGACTGGGATTGCTCGGTAGACCCCGGTTGTCTCCAAAGTACTGGACTGGACTTGGACTGTATTTTTTTGTTCTATTTCCCGAGAGCCAACCAGATGTTGAGAGAAACAAAAAAAAAAAAAAATGAAAAAGTTCTGCAATCTTTTATTGGTATAGTATAGATTAAACATATGACAAAATTGTTCTCGGTTATTAAGGAAGTATAGGCACTTTCGTATATCAAAAATATATCTCAATCCCATTGTGTATCTAATAAAAACCTAGCAGCACATGCGTCGATTATAGTCGATTGCTATTGCTCGTTTGCTTTTTAACCCCCGATACAAAAACGGCGCGTATTATAACTTAGACCTGTGTCTATTGTATGTGCTTTGCTGGGTGAAGGCGTTAAAGATTTTTATTTAATTGTTTTTGTACAATAAGTCCAGTTAGTGTGCCCTACGTCCAGAATTTAAGTGTAGGCAAGAGATGATTAAGTTCTTTTACTAAGACACATAATGATTTAATTGATGGGTGTATGGACAGGTACAATACTTCGGATAGGAAATTAATTCACTTATCCACCAGGGATATATGGGATTGTATTTTAACTTAATGCGTATAGCAGCATGTTTCATGTCGTTCAGATATGTATAGTAACTTGTACGTTTATTCCAGAAACACCACTGAAGAGCTCAAAATGATTTTGAATTGCGTACCAATACCGGCTTGCTAAGCGACCCGACTAGGCGATGGTAAGGATACCACGGCAGACATGGATGGCGTGAAGAAAATACATTCGGGGACACTGTACCGGTAAGTTTTCTTCATATAGTTTTTTGTTTTGCATTATATTGCTCATTGGCTAACTGTTTATCCAGTATTGAAAGTGAATTGAGAATAACATTGGAATTTTAAATGTTACTTACTGTTACACAGAGAGACTAAATGTTGATTTCAATTTATTTATGCTCAAGAAATGGTTTTTTATTAAAGAATTTTGAAAATTCTACAAATGCTGCAAGGCCGGTTCTTATGACGTCATATAAAGAGAACTATGGGAAAAGGAATGCATTTTAAATACCTGCCACGTATAAGTTGACTATGTGAGTTAAAAGCATCAATTAGTTAATTACCCTCTACGCCTCGTGGTAACTTTGACTAAAATTTAAATATATTAATGAACTTTTCCGGTGTCGTAGTTAGCGAATTCGCGCTAGCACTATGGAACTTATGCGGAATTTGAATGAACTAGAAACTACGCAATTGGTCTATTTTTATAAGTTGTGAAGTTAATAAATGGTTACGGGAATGAGGTTAATCTGCCCACTTTTTGTCATTGGCAGGTGTGTGTTAAATATAGCTGCATAATGCGTGTTCACCGTGCGCATATTGTTTATGAATAGATAATTATGTCGTATCTTGAGCATTGTCCTACATTTATGTGTCACTCTACATTGTTCTTGTTCTTCTCGTCCTTGGTATAGTGCATGTTCTCGAGATTTTTGGTCCCGTTTTAAAATTCTAATTGTAACGAAATACGAGTGACATACCGTTTGTTTGATCTTAACATGGCCAAAAGATACTCAAGTGTTAAAAAGTCATTTGCGAAGAATCAGCATGAAACATATTTCTTGTAAAGACACTCGGTTAGTAAGAGGAAACAACATGAAGTGATGAGAGTTTTGTTCATTTTGATTCGAATTCCGTCCGTTAAGTCCGTTAAGTCTATATGAATAGAGATGAAATTTCTCCACGTTGTATTATATTTTCGCTTCTGATTTGATTCATCATCATCAGCCCATATATGTTCCCACTGCTGGGACACAGGCCTCCTATGAGGGTTCAGGCCATAATCCACCATGCTGGCCAAGTGCGGGTTGGCAGATGTCACATGTCGTCGAACTTTTAATTCTTGGACATGCCGGTTTCCTCACGATGTTTTCCTTCACCGTTTAAGCAGTGGTGATGTTATCCACATGCGCAGATAAATTGAAAAATCAATTTATTTCCTGCACGCTCGCCCGGTCTCGAACCCCGAAAATAAACAATTTTGAATTTGAATTTTTTGAATTTGCCGAAGTTGTCAAGCCGTTTTCGATTTTTACGCTTAGCAATACATTTTGATGTATACAGTATAAATACGTATAGATTGCTTGTTCCAGTACAAAAGAAATAAATTCTTTCAAAACCTTGCTGGTGTTTTCTTCACTTATTTTAGGTAGAAATCTGTAGCGTATTTGGGAAGTAAGTTTAACTTCGTGGATTCGGTACCTGTTGATCAACCCGATCACGTTTACCACAAAATGAATTACTTTGCAATTCACGGTACCTACACGCTGGCAAGTCGAAATCTTCGCAATGAGCTTTTTTACGGGACATTGCTTTCCTTTACTATTCATTGCTAGTTATAGCCAGACATTTTCTGCTTTTAAATCTGTTGAGTGGGAAACGAACCGTTATATATTTTGCTAATTTTTTCGGATAGCATGGAGAAAATATTGGAAAATGAAATGCCTCCTAATTATTGACTTTTTGACATTATATAAGTAAACCTAATAGAGCCCGTATTGATATATGATATAAAAGAGAGTAAGTAATACTGGTTGGTTATATATATAATATGTTAAATACACTAACAAGATGTACGTATAAATATATACGAGTATATCTTATTCATTTTTGTACATTAGCTGCTATTCAATTTTTTACATAAATTATAATGAAAAAGTACAAATTAGCATTGTCCGCTCTATTTAAAAAGCGAATGCCCTGAAATTCTTAAACCTTTTTGCAATTATAGTTTATTTGCATACAGCTAACACAGAACAACAAAGTAAAACATTTTACAACAACTTTTTGTGGATTAGGTAAAAAAAAAAGTTTGTCGTCATTTTGCATATTTATGGAATATGGGGAATTCGTAGCTTATTATTTTATTTTGATGTTTGATGATGTATATAATTATTAAAGATATTCTAAATAGTCCATAATTGTTATTGACTTTCACGTCAAGAGTAGTAAAGAAAAATAGTAACGATCAGAAATGGAAGAGCTTCTGCCCAAAGATTTCAATACGTTCACGTAGAAAGCTATATTATATAAATCCGATATAAATATAAAGAAATACTCCTCGTTATACTGCTGTTTCGAGGCACGATTTATAAACGGAATTATGACGGTTATTGGCGGTCATGAGGTGAATAAAGCCGCGCTTGAAATTCCGTAGCGTACTCTAAGAAACCTCAGTATAATTTCATTGAAATTCAGTATCCAAAGTGCGGTTGCGCTGCACGTTGAATGCTACAATTTCAATGGACGCCATGACATATTCATAGTGTCGCTACTGTCGCCGAATTATGCTGAGATTTTGCTTTGAAATTATTATGTTATAATAAGGAACTTGCGCGGTGGATGTCGCTTGCTATAGCAGCGGCGTTTACGGTGAAAATAGTTTTGTGTTCGTTGCTGAATTTTTTGTGATATGTTAAACAGATGAGGTAGTAAGTATAAACAGAATGATAATATAATAAAGGATATATTTATATATAGTGCTTATATTAAAGAATAATAATTATTTAGTTTGTCATATGTTAACACAATCTAAATAAACGTGATAAAGAAACGATTAATAAATTCTATGTGGCAGTGTATTCAGACTTTGATTATGAGACGCTGAGCTTCATATAAAGAGTGTACTAAGTGTGAACCATTAGACTAAATGACACCCAATCAAGTCATACTCCATACATGAACACTGACTATAACGCAAAGTAAAACATCCGAATATCAACGCGTATATTATCTAATTTACGAAGTGTGTAAACCACTGTTGTGTGGAACAGATCAAATGTGTTGACCCTATAGGCTCGAAGAGTCGAACAACGTCAAGTAGCCGTGAACGTAAAACGTTGAACGTTTGTTAAGCCGCTTAGCGAACGGAACGGTGTGACACCACGTCGTTTAATACCTTTTGATTGATATCGATTCAATGTATCGACAATTCGACACCGCTCCCTTCAGGCCCGCTTAAATGTCCCACGTGGTTACTTAACGTTTGAATTTAGTGCGTGAAACCAACTGATTATAGTAGACTAGCTGCGCCCCGCGGTTTCACCCGCGTAAGTCCATATCTCGTAGGAATATCGGGTTAAAAAGTTGCCTATATATTATTTCAGTTGTCCAGCTGTCTACGTACCAAATTTCATTGCAATCGGTTCAGTAGTTTTTGTGTGAAAGAGCAACAAACACACACACACACACACACATCCTTAAAAACTTTCGCATTTATAATATTAGTAGGATGTTCATTGTTAGTTCACGGTTGGATATTGTTCAATTTAAAAACAATATTCGCAAACTTTTTTCTACTTACCATTTTCAAAATTTGGTAACAATGCATATTTGGAGGGTTGACAAAAAAGTTAAAACATATAAAATACATTTTCATGCAACCTCAATCCCCCATGTTTAATCTGTGATCCTCTATTTTTTTTTACCAACGCGAAAGTGGTCCCTTGAATATCTCGTAGATCCTGGTATATTTTGAAATTTGTATTATGTAGACATAGTCGAAATAAGCTGTTGGGTGACACCAGGCCGTGCCGTGAATAGGCCGTTTTAGATCTCAGTAGGATTATCTAGCCACAGAATTGCCTCGTCATGTAATAGGCATTGTGGTGTTTGAAATGGTTGCTGTATTTAGTGAGGTTAGTGTAAGTAACAAAGCCCTTACTTCTGTCACCAAATTTAATAGATTAGGATGGGTTCTTAAGTGTACTATTCTCTTCCTTTCGACTCCCCATCTGTGATAAATGTAGCTGTACGTAAAATTTATTACGAAACAGAAACAGTAGTACAAAATAATACAGACCCTGACCTTCGAACTAGTGGTGAATTGTGAAAATGAAAATGAAATAAAAAATGATGCAGCTATTCAGTTTCTTGTCTTTTCGACAATTGCAGTATTGTATGCACACGGTGTGTTGTGGATTTTATGTTTTCTGAAGGACAGATTAAAGGAATCTACCAATAAACCAGCACACCACATCCACACATCCCACATACAAGCGAATATATATAGCTATTTTATATCTTGTTACGTTACAATTTACATGTATAGTTTATACCTGGAAAGCCTAGATAGAATTTTCACGCGAAAGCTTCCCCACACTAAAATTATCACGTTGAAATTTATTAAAGCAAACTTCGTTAATATGTAGATCGTATGTACATTGGTTAAAATATATCATAACTATTTCGTGGAGTGCATTTGTATTCCGCCATGTTGCAATTTAATTAGCCAGCTTGAAATAGTAAAGCGTTTTTACATTTTATTCGTGAACTTTTTGATGTTTTTTTATTGTAATCAGAGTGAAACATAATCCTCTTCGGTACATACCTAATATTGTAAATGTAATAGCCGTGTTAATGACATTGCTCATGCCGACAGATTTGAGAGTATTGAGTGTATATTACCAATGAGCAAACTGAATATGCATGCTAGACACACATGTAGTGCAGATCCTTTAAATCATGAAGGTATACAAGCGATCATGTCACGTGAATGTGAATACACACACTACACACACACACACACTGCCACACATCGTCTCACCACAATAATTAGTCGCAAATACCTTATGTAGTTAGGCATAGTATGTATGATGATAGCCTATGATATGAGTATTGTACGAATCGGATGTGTCTTTTAATGTCTCGTAAAGTATCCCAATATGTGAACAATGTTTCGTTACATTGACACGGAAATAATATGAAGGCATAAACTAAATGTTGTATGCAGTTTCATGTGTGTCACATATCGTCGAACTATATTCATGTTCATTTCCTTGGGTGGTATCCTTCCGATTGAAACAAGACTATAAATCGCAAAATCCAAGTGTATTTTCAATTATAGGCTAAGTTCTTTTAATCTCTCAATTTGAATAACAGCCTATTCAGTCAATCTATTTGCTGTCTTATTCAAATATTTGTGATTTCACTCGACTTTACTGAAAGTCCATTTTTATGCAAATTGATCAACGGATGTGGAGGGGAAGGGAAGGAATCTAATTGCTTTTATGTATTTTCCGATGAGTCAGGTATAATTATATAGCTTTAAACGTATGTCGTTGGTTTTACTGCAAGATTGATATTCGTTAAATCGTAATATTGGTTGTGTTTTTCATATTTAAGTTAACATACCTAATTTGTTTTGTTTCATAATTGTCATTTCAAGATATAGGAGTTTTTGAATAACTGATCACAGAAATTCATGATAGGTTTTGCCGTCTTGACAACTTTTTTAACAGTTTTGTTTTCTTTCTGTCAAATAGTTTGTTCTATCATATCACATAATATTTATATAGTTTGGTCCTCTCCAGGATAGTTGTCTCTACAATGTAAATGTCGGTTAATTATTTCCAACTGATACTTTCCGATTTATAAACTTCCACAGAGTTATGTTATTATGTATATGTTTGTTTTGCAAACAGCTCCATAATCCATCGCGTACCATATTAATAGTACGCAAGAATTATAAGCTATCATCTTCAGGTCACGTCGGTTTCTTTGCAAACAAAAGGTAGCTTAGTTCTGTACACATATATTTATATATGTGGACATATGAAGTGTCAGTTTGTTTAGGTCGTGTCCCATTTCCACTGACCCATTCGCGAGTGAGATCATTGTTTGCTGACGTAACACCACACCACGCGGTCAATGAATTACCTCTACGTATAATTTAAACTTTAACGAACTCATTTAAATTAGATAGAGTTGGTGAAATTATATGGTACGTAAAACTTTTAAATATGTTTGCTATGAAATCTGTACTTTCCTAAATTTATTGTGCTTTTTGATTAAAAAATATTGTTGTTTACACAGTAAAGTTTCTGAGACAATTTGCTTAATCTCAAAGATGTTCAATATCTTTGTGATAAAATGAACCAAATAACATATAAACCTTTGTTACAAAAACCTAAGCTGGACATTGTGAGACATTTAAATGAGGTATGTTGCGGAAAATGTTTAACTAGGACCAATCTTAGGAATACATAGCTATGATATGATATCATTAACTATCGACTCAATATTATAGAAATAACTGCTTCTATATTTACCAAGCGTAGTTGATCATTTCGACATGCACTCGACAAAAAATAGTATAATAGTTATAAGCGAAGCAAACGATCAACTTATTAACCTCTCGAAGTTTCTTTGGAGACAGAACCAAAACTATGTATCGAAAAATCTAAGTCACAAATAGCGCCGATCAGTTCCTTTCTCACCAATGCAAGTTAATATTGCTACCGTGTGACATCATGGTAATTTGCAGATGTAATCAAAGCCATTAGTACCATTAAAACCAATTCGCACTAATTTATCGTATGCCCTCTTCCCAGCGACTGTACTTCTGTCGTGTGCGAGTAAATGTGACTATCTAGATATTAAAGTATACTGGTGTGCTGATTATGTAAGACAAATTAATATTCATTACACCATAGCTACATATCTATTGTCTATTTTATACTGATAACTTTGTTTGAACCTGCTAATCTCGGGAACCACTGGACCAATATCAAAAGATTTTTAACTATTGGATGTGTACGTGATCCCCGAGTGCTATAGGCTATATATGTACGGGCGAAGTCGAGGCGGACTGCTAATAAAAAATAATAGTCTTCTTTTATTTGATAGAAAATACTGAGTATTGCCGATTATTGCTTTTGTGATCTTAATTAAGGCTAATTAAGGACAAAATATCGTATATCAGTCTCAAGTTACAAACAATCAATTTACTTTTATATTTATATCAGAGCCCAGAGATTAATAGTATTTTATTCATTTTATCAGAAGTCGAAAATTTGATAACTATATCAATGTGATATTCGGAATATTTCAGTACAATAGCAAACATCGAACCCGTAATTTCTGAATCTTTCTAGAAGTTTCTGTAAAGCTGAAAGTTCAATTCTGAAACAACTTTAACAATGCTCTTTTGTTCGTTTATTTTTAAGAGTTCGCATACATGCTTTAAATATTTATGGAAAGAGGTGGTTGGAAATTCTCTGACACTGTGATTGCAAGTGATGTATTTCGATATATGTACTGGCATATGATAACTTAATTCACACTCAATTGTAATAAATATAAAGAAAATATTCAAATAAATATTTATTAATATTAGATCTTTACCAAAACACTACAACTACTATTGAATAAAATAAGTACCTATATTTTTTTTTTTTGATAAAATGCAAAATTTCATTCCAGTACAATATTCGTACGTTCAAATTCGAGACGCACAATTGAAGTGCTCAAACAGTTGGCGCAATAATAAAAACTTTGTAAAGAATACAGATCACGTACTCCTATTGTTATCGTATACAGTACATGGCTTGCACTCCGTAGTCTCTAGCTAGGAATTCAAAGGATCTACGTTGCGAATCCATTATTGTCAAGAGATATTTTCGAATGGGATTTTGGCCCATCTCATTTTTGAGTTTATGTAAAACTAGCTGCGCCCCGCGGTAATATCAGGAAAAAAACTTGCCCATATGTTATTCAAGTTGTCCAGCTGGCTACGTACCAAATTTCATTGCAATCGGTTCAGTAGTTTTTGCGTGAAAGAGCAACAAACACACATACATCCTTACAAATTTTCGCATTTATAATATTATATAGAAGGATGGGATAGTGTTGTGTAACGGACCTACGCTTATGAAAATTATTATAGTATAACTTTATAGTGTAATTATATGTCATATACACGGGTAATGCCTGTTTTCGAGGTATAATTGCGGTCTCTATTACAAATGCAACGTTATGCGCATTTATAATGGCCAGAGTATCGATGTATGTTTAACGCCCAGTAGCCTTCAAAGTATAAAGTAGGTTTATTTTTTATTTAATATTATATGATACGGTGATATATGATTCACCCGTATTTTTTTGAAGCTGGTTAGGGACAAATATTTTGCTTATCATTCTTTATACTAATGTAAAATGAGTTCCAGCTACTAGAAGTCGAACGGAAACCTAGAACGGAAGAAACGTTCCACTTTATACATTTTGTAATATTGGCATTTATACTTTCAGCATTTTCTATATTCTTTCTACAGCATTTGCTAAGGAATGGCCGGTATTGTATTATTTAATAAGTAGGGCGAAGGTTTCAAATCCCATCTCATTGTCGAATTATTCCGGTCTTTAAAATGCAAGTATAAGTAAAACTCAAGCAGATATACATTTATATATAAATGATTATTTTTAACAAAAAACTAAACCGCATATAATTAGTCAGAACTAGATTAAATCTAAATTGGAACACATGGCAGGCAGCAGTTTAAAAAAAAATCTTAAAAATAGGTTCACCTATTAAAGTTGTCGAGGTAACATACACAAAAAATACAATCAAATTGATAACCTCCTCATTTTTTGAAGTCGGTTGAAGAGCAAACACGACGGTCAATATTTGAATACCGATAGAACAACATGTTCAGTACAGTACAGTGTGTAGGTACGCTATAAAGCACTTTGAAGCCTATCAATATTGATGGTTTACGCAAAACACAAGAATGCAATATGTACCAAGGTGTTTAGAACATTTTACTAGAAGCAAACATGTGTACCGAACTCAGTATTAACATTATTTCATAACCAATGATTTCTTGGACTGTTGTTATGTTATGTTACGGGATTCGCTATCCAGGATTAAATGAATACAGAAGACAATATAGCTTCTAGTTAATGAAGGTAACGTTCATAGTGGAACTTTTTTCGTAGACGTAACGCATGACTCGTGAATAGGTATCCAACAATCAATGCCCATTGTGGACTTGCGTTAATTGTACACGCATTATTGTATGCTAAAATGAATTCAGATTCAATTATGGTCCACGGCTTTTGTTAGCTTAAATCACCTGTATGTTTGTGTGTAAGCGACTCCATTAGATTTGATTTTGACCTACTTAAAACGGTTTAATTCAAATTTTGAGTATTTATCAAGGATCGGTGACAATACAATAATTGAATGAGTTTTATGTTATTATCCTGATTCAGATCGCCAGGATTAAATACTTTTCTTTTCTTATGTTAACTCTATAGTATAAGAGCAAGTGAGACGATGTAGTTGATTCGATCATTGAAGAGTGTTTTTTTGTTTTTTTTACTATTTTTATTATTGTTACTCTGAAAGGTTTGTCTAAGAAGATATGTTAACGTTTAATGATATGTGTTTGGCTTTGGAACCGCAGAAGGTATGTACCGCTCTATGGATATTGCGTTAATAAGATATTCAGTATTAGATGTGTAAATTAATGTTTAATATTCAAGCCTTTCAAACCGTTTCGATTGCATCATTAAAAGGTTTGTCTCTCAGAATGATCGAAGAGTAAATAAAAAATAATTGGGAACTAAAATAGTGAAAATATACGAGTTTTTATGTATAACAAGGATTGATTGAAAAATCAATATGGTGCCTAATTGTCGGTGGCATTTACGTGTATGTAACGATGCAGTTTTTTATAGCTCCATATAATATATACATCTCATATGAACGTATATGAGACGCATACATAAGTATATTGACCATTGTTATAAGTGTAATTTGGTTCGAAATGAATTAAAAATTTAATCTAGTTGATGAATATGTAGCACTTGCAAATTACTTTAAACGTAGTTATTGCAGTTCTCCGTCTAATAATGCTATTCGCAGCGTACGTAGGTACTGCATAAAAAAAGTTTACGAGATGTCACTTGCAGTGTGGTGCTCGTTCGTTTCCCCGTTTTTTTTTGTCTCTGTGTTTTTGTCGTTTTGCAAACATAACTTACCAAGATGAAACGTTTCCGTTCGTTTTCTTAATTAGAAAATTTTATATAGAAGACTTGTGTGTTGACCTGTTTAATTATGTTCTTTTTATAGTTTTTTTTGGAAACCATTCATTATATTATACATGCATTTGGTACATGGGTTATCTTATTACATAATGTCTTAGTTATCGTTAAATACTATGACGCGCATTAAAGAGACTAAAAATGTTGTAGTAATTCGTGCATTTTCGACATGTTAATGCAATTAGTGTTATGTTTAAACGTTAATAGGTTGGAATTAACGTCGACAGTTTTCCCATAAATCAGAAGTGTTCGATTGCTGTTGCGCTCACGAGTTAAGTAGAAGAAAGTTTGTTGCAATTAATACCCATTAGTATTACATTGGCGTAGTTCTCGTATCGATTTGATACACCGCGGCCTTGTCTCTATCACGCTATTGAGAGGTTTTATGGATTCGTGAATATGTTGTCGTATAATAATAATAATGTATAGAGAGAGAGAGCAGAATGAGGCTCTAGGCTCCGTTCCAAATGTGTGGAAACGGTGGGTGGCCTGTATGGCGTTTCCTGTTATGCACGTCGGGCAAGTGCAGTGAATTCTTATCCGACTCATTTTAAGTCTAAAGATGATTCAATGTAAATGTCAATGCAAAGACAAGAGCAATGTACCTATGAAAGTATTTCGTTTCCATCTACTGACTTAGTTTTAATGAGTTGTAGCTTTCAGTCAATCGAATTGTTTTGTTGGATTTTTTATTTATGTTATTATATCTATATGGCGTTAGTATGTGTCATATAAATACATACATGAAGTAGTATATCAGCAAGTCGACATTTTCCATTTTTGAACTGTTTGAAAAATATTCGAAAACGGTTTTGCTCTCTCTAGCGTACATTTGCCAAGAGTGAATTGCTTGATTTCGTAAAGGTATCTTGGTTTCTCTAGAGAGCTGAATGGGAACATTCTAAGTGACATGCTCGGTTGCTGGGACATTTTACCCAAATTAGGTTTATCTGTCCGAATTCGGGCGTCTTTGTTTGGTATTCGGACAATTTACATATAGATTTTAAAGAACGTTTTCACATTCAGTTTTTTTCTCTATTTCGCATGTATTAGATGTTGCACGTACCATCAGGTTGAACTTCATCAATACAATTTGACTATATAGAATCCATAGAAAAATATGCAGGTTTATGACCTATTATCGTATGATTTAGTTCGTCATTTCTCCATGCCGTCAGTAGGAATTCGTAGTTTTCAATGTAGTTAAACTTATGTATCACTAGCTGCGCCCCGCGTAAGTCCGTATCCCGTAGCAATATCGGGACAAAAATTTGCCTGTATGTTATTCCAGTTGTCCAGCTGTCTCCGTACCAAATTTCATTGCAATCAGTTCAGTAGTTTTTGCGTGAAAGAGCAAGAAACACACCCACATCCTTACAAGCTGTTAGTAGAATAGTCGTTGTCAACGATTTCTGGATAAGATTTAATTAGACAATACACTGTAATATTAACATTATATTTTTTAACGATATGGGATGTTGCGTAGGGTGAAACGTATTTTAAAGTTTATGGCCATTTGGCATTGGCGCAAGCACTTTGTCCAATATGCGATAAAACTAAAATGTAGGCTCTTATCGAGAACGTATTCGACACTCTGTTAAAATATTACGCGATGTGAAAAAGGATTTTCTACCAACTATACAATTGGTTTTTGCTTGCTGTGTCTTTTAGAACTGTGGATCAATAGAAGACGTGAAGTTAGATCGAAATGTTGATAAGGACCAATGTGCTGCAAATGTTGAAATTTGTATCTATGATTCGATCTACGTGTCATGCCAAATCGTTGCAGAAAGTAGAACATTGTTGCACCTCCCGTATAGTCTTATATTAAGGTTTAAAAATTCAAATGCTTTGTTTTTTAAAGTCCTCCTGGTGAAATTTTATCTTTTTATCGGGAGATCCGTTAGTGGTCACATGATAAATTTGCAATTTGAAAGATCAGCTTTAAAATTCTAAGGTACTCGTGTTGCCATATCCAGCCGTTCTCGCCGTTTTCCTTGACTTCGTTCTAATGGAATTAGTAATTATCTTTATAAGACCTGTCTTACCTTTAAAGTGGTTATGGCGCGTCTCCAAAACTATAAATACTTTACGCAAATTTTGAACGTTCGATACTGCGATTCGTGGGTTTCGTGATATGTTCTCATTGATTGATTAGGATTTAGGAGTATGATTGTGTTTTATAAAATCTATATGAAATCCTCGTATAAATATAAATCTGGACTATAATAATGCACTTTTTGACACTAGAAATCTGCTTCCTGTCATAAGCAAACAAGATTTGTATTGTAATATTTGTAAACTGTAATACGGAATGAGTATTATGTTTTTGTCATCATCCCTCATGTGTTAAAAGTTTCCTTATTATGAAGCATGCGCCACTAACAAATTGGATAAATTGCCGTCGACCACCTGCGGCATTTCAGCTGCAAATTTAGGATTAGAACATGGACTATATTAATCATTTATAAACAGTTGGAATTCTCAGCATGATGTTTTTTTTCAATATAATGAAAATAATTCGGACTTATGAAATGTATTGAACAAAGGCTTTTTTATCCTGGTTAAAACGGAGGGAGCCAGGGCAAACGGCTGGTTAGATGATAATATTAGTTGACAGTGTTAGTGAATTTAATCGTTTAAATTAAGTTATACACAATACACGTTTTCGTCGAATTTTATAAAATAGCAGTCGGTAAATTACTGAGTTCCTTAAATTAGCACTATCCACTAATTGATATATTTTCGCACATGTCAATATTTACGAGTATTTCATGTTCTAACCAATTAGATGACCTAGTCGGAATGGGTGGGGAGACTACAAGAAAATAATGATTATTTATTTAAATATACATATTCAAACTCCTTAAGCATTTGATATTACGTTACACGTTAATATATACACACCACCGCTTAAAACTCTAGCAAGAGCTACATTTCCGTAGCATAAGAGAAATACGTGACAATAAAAACAAGAGGAGGGACTAAATTAAGCGCTCCGTGCGGAAATGTGTGGTGTCGTAAATCAGCGACGCCGAAACCTGCCTCAATTTGCAACTGCATCCAGGTACGATGCAACAAAGACATTGTTTTAAAATCTATATTAAAAGTTTCAATTTAAATAAATACAACGTGTTAAAAGTGAAGGAATAAATCAGTCGCGCTGATCGAGTTTTGTATAGCAATACAAATTCGCTATACACAACAAATTATTCAAAGTTTTTATTAAAATAATATATTATGATTTGTAAAAGTTACGCGTATGATATACGAGGGCGCCGCGGATCCGTCCAGTTTCAAATTAGATTGCTTAGTTTGGATTCGTATGAGAAAGTTTCCGAGCGAGGAGTAAATGAAATGAATTCGGTTATTGGCTCGATATTGATATGGATACCGAAGTATTATTTGAACCCGAATATTCGCAATTATAGCCAAATAGCTATTGTAGCTTAATTTTTCATGTAAATTCCACCGATATATTCACTTAAATACAAGAAAGTTAAGCTAAAAGATGACTCGATATAAGTCGAAAGTATAAACGTAATTATTTATATGTAGTTTGCGTTACGTGAGCTCGCTAACGTAAGAGCGCGTATGTTAAAGTTCTGCCTAGTCATATCAAAGTGAGATTCATTATTGAAGCGTTACATTATAATTTGTTCGACACTTTGAGTAGGTACACGGAAATTATGTGGGTTAATGTCGTAGAAAGTGATGGCAAAATTACACATGTAAAAGGGGAATTTGGAGATTTAATTACATTTATTGCTTGCTAAACGCGTAGAAACGGTAAAATCTCCTTAAACATACCGTTATAATGTCGCCGAAAAACCACTCTGTAGAGTTAATATCTCATTCAAACTGTCGAGAAAAATGTTTGAACAGCTAAAATTTAATGCAACTCAAACATTTGGCGACAAAAAGCATTGGTGGTATAATGCACATTGCATTTTTTGCGATGGTCTGATGTTTGGAAAATTGGTGTTTCAACGTTTATCTACTGTGAGTATAAACGTTTAAAAAAATCTTTAATTCAAAGAAGCCTCTACCAATGTCCAAAAGGAGATTATTTAAAAACCAACTTTTACAGGATTCGTAATCGAGGTATTCATAAGGAAGATATAGAGACGGTTTTCGGGATCGTGTTTTAATAATTATGTAATTAGATTAGTACAATATTATAAAAATAATAATTAAGTGTCATAAGTGAAAAGCATGTTAATAAGAAATAATAAACGGGTATATACTAATTGAGATTCAGTAAACCTTTTAATAACGTATAGGATAACTTATATCGTGTAATATCATATGCTATTTGTTCAAGCGACCAAAGCAATTACTCCTTTCTTCAATATTTTCATCCGATTCTATTCACGTTGGTAAAAAGGAAACGTGAAAAATACGTTTCTAGTAGTCGGTCAAGTGGCATTGCTTCGGAAAATGCTCCGGAGGTTTTTCTTATAGCTAGCTCTAGTTCCGTTTGTACAATATTGGTTTTTAATTTTCATTTAGTGAGATCTCGATTTGAGTTACAATAGAATAAATAGCTATCAGTGTAGTTTTTCAGATTTCATTTTAATAGGGAATTGAATATCGACTCGTAGAATTTAATGTAGAAATCAATTTTAATTTGAAGTAAGTACAAAGCTGTATATTAACAGCAGACGGGATATTATTTTTATCTTTTGCTGTTATTCTGGTGGGAATTTCATTAAACTGTAAATGAGATTATGAGTTGTATTCACGGTGTATTTATATTGGATTCTGTAATTTATTGATAAGGTGAGGTCTAACTACTAGAAATTTTAACCTTCTTTGCTAGATTATCTTTTGGACAATGCCTAAATTATCTATGTCTTTAATTAATTGGATACGTTGCATATCTAACATAACCTCTAATACACATTCTAGTTTGATGGATAGAGTAACAGCCTATTACCACATCGCCGTTCGACAATGGACCCCCAATGTAATGAGCACTCGGAGCGTAACCAACCATGCCCGACACGAGTCATGGTTGTCTTTTCATATATTATGTGGACAATGAGTTGACCGGTGTTTAGTGGTTGGTGGATTCCGTTTTATACGATTATAGTTAATACAGTACAACCAGAGTAGTGCCCTGTCCGGGGTGTGGTAATAACTATTAAAGATAAACTAGAACTTGCAGCAATCACTTAAAAACGGCTCCTCAGGAAAATAAGGGGAGCCGAATTGTAAACTTATTTAACTAACATTCTGAGAGGCGTATAACAGTTCCTTCGTTTTGGTAGATAATTATTATTATGTAAATTTATAAGCGTAGGTATAGGGTATACGTATTAAACTTGATTCCCTACTCTGTTTGTTCAATCTTTACACTAACAACGGGATGATATTAATCTAAAACAATGTTGTGATAGTGTTTAAGAAAGAATGTATATTATCAATTAGCTTGCAAGGGAAACAAATTAGCACGATGGTGTTGCGCATAACAGAAACAGTTTCAATGATTGCAAATCAATGTTGAGGGCTGAAAACGAGAACACTTGATGAAGCAATTCAAGTTTATGCCATCGAGAAAATGTATGGAAACGATCGAACTGGGACAAACGTGCGAAAATATTTTTCCTCATTGCTTCGTGAATGTATGAACATGTAAAAGTGTGTGACGGAATAATGGTTAATTGGGATATTGTTTTTGTGTGTGAGTGTAACACAACACGGGATTAACGTGAAGCGAAACCGAATTAATGTAAAAGTTATTTGCGAATAATAAACGGTATAATTATTATTGAATATTTTTATTACTATTTATTTTTTATTTTATTTGATCTACAAAGAGCTGTGATTCAAATTACATTTTAATCATGAAAGATGAATGATGAATCGATAAGTTATAGTCAATATTCTACCTTATTTATGACGTCCTCTATGCTTTCGGATAAAATACCTATTATGCAGTAAGGCATTGTTGGTCGATTCGTATGCGTGAATTATCATTTTATGGATTTTATATTGTTTGTGGCTTTCACTGAGTAAATACGTAACATTAAAGTATTTATTTTATTCTCAAATTGAAAGAACATTCTGATGTTAAACATATCGGTAAAGGTTTTAACATTATATAATGAGAAATAAATGCAAATTTATTTTCGTATTTCTCTTTTATATTTTTCGTCAACTATAGCGAACTATTGCCATTAGATTCGCGAGTATATGTCCGTGCTGATCAATTAGAAATGCTGTAATCTCACCCAGTTTGACAGTTTGCGGAATTGTTAATAATTTGGTGCTGCGATAAACGTTGAAATGTTTAGGTGGCTGGCTCCTGAAACTAGTTAGGAAGTGTATAATGAATATTGGAGTCGAGTCAGGTTTCACTGTACCACCATTCGAGCGTCTGTTCTTGCTCAGCGCAATCGATATTCGTTCCTCGAGATTCATCACGACGCTGATGAAGTTATTGCGTAATTATTGCATGGATTTTTTTTTACAGCCTTGCGTAGTTCGTATTGGATTTTTAATTAAACGTTTGAATGGTAGCTAATAGCTAAAGAAGGTTTTTATAAGACTTCGATGAGAGATGTCAACGTTTCCAAGATAAAGTCGTTTAGTAGTTGTGGGGAGATCGTTTAGTAATAATATTATATATAATTTTCCTATAATGCAAGTTTGTTTTAATATACAATATAAGTATATACTTAAGCAACAACGTTCTTCGTAACGTAACGTAACATTTTACGGGAAACGCACTTTGACAAAGCTATAGAAAATAAATATTTAATTTAAAAGTCAAATGATAACTTTATGTTCTCTCGAAACTAAGTCGTCGTTGCTAGATATAAGTTGATTCCAATAAAATTGGACGACTTATCGTAAACGAAAATCTCAATAAACATTAATGTTAAAGTAGATTCAATTTAAAAACGCGTTCAATCCGCACGTGTTTTTCATTGCGAAAAGTGTTGAGTTAGCACGCTTCATACAGTTTTGTTTGCGAATGTGATCGATACGCGGCTCGTATGGAAATGAAAGGTACAATACTATATCGCTTCATTTAATACGCTCGAAAGGGAATTTTATTGATGTATCGAAAACTACTTCAAGCAGGTACTTAGTAATAAATATAGCGTGAAGAATATTATGTATTACACATTATATTCTTCACGATATTTTGTTATTATTATATTAAATACGTTTTAACGTGGACATTGGGTGTAATATAAAAGTGTGTAATGTTTTTATTGACTTCGTTGTTTATAAAATTCATGATGATGATATATGGCAATTATATGATTAATATATCAGGCTAAACATGAATTAATCATAGCTGCCATTTTATACACTAGCTTTCCCCCGCGGCTCCTTCTTGTTACCTTTTTTCGTTGGATGTTCTAAGCTTATGTCTATATCTCTTTTCCCTTACCACTTGGGTTTTACTCAAATCAATTCATCGGTTTACATCGTCGGGACTACAATACACAAGCCTGCTTTTTTTCTACACGTTACTCATAAAATTTGGAAAACATAATAGGTATATATTGAATATATAAAAGTGCTTCTGTACAGAGCGGGCTGTACAAGTGGATATTAATTAAAACGACTAATTGCTTTTACAAACGTTGATAGTTTTACTATTTGCGGAAATCTCCATTGCCGGCGAGGTGTAAACAGTTGCGTAGATTAACGAGAGATGTTTACACGGCTCGTGGTACGCGCAGCGGCCGTGTATTATTACAGACTAGCTGTTCGCCCCGGTTGCGCCCGTGGCATATATAATATAGCCTATGACACTCAGTGAAGTTGAAGCTAATGGTGAAATGATTTTTGAAATCGATCCCTTCATACAAAAAAACCCACAAATTTTTCTTTATACTTAAAAGTATGTACACTAATGTGTACATGTATTGTAGCGCTCAGTGTCGATATACTTTTGTGTTTGATACGATCAAACATACAGGACTTTTGATTTGATCCGCTAATGTTATGTAAAATGGAGTGTGTGATATAGCTTCTATTTCGTTTTAACATGTTTCATATTATGTGTGGTTCTAAACCTTTTGCCGTTGTAGTATATTCCAAGCTGCTTGTGGGTTTTTGTTTGACATTGACGGAACATGGCTCTATAGTCTATATAACTCTGATAGTCTATTTTTTAAATAATAATATTAAGTATTTGAGGATGTACCCAAGCCAAATACCCCAGATACCCCAAATGGATAAAGATAATGATATTGTAACTTTAGGACATTTTATATTTAGACTAGTTAAACGCGGTTCATATTGTATTATATGTCCCAAATTCCCAATGTAAATTATGAGCAGCTTCGTAGAACAAATATATATAACGAAGGTATCTCGTCTAGATTATAATCTTGGAACGTCTTAAAGAATTAAGAAGCCCAGGTGAGCCTTGGTTGTCTGTAAAATATTTAATTAAACGTATAATGCCCGTGGTTTATAGCTAATTAGTGTATTTAAAAGAGATTTGGTATTCAATTTAAAAGAGTTAAAAGCCAAGATCGATGGAGAGAAATAAATCCAATTAGAAACGACACTTTCTCGGCCGTTTGTCGGATGTGAGCCCGTCGCACGTCCTGCCTAGATAATTTGTTTTGTATATTATTTTCCACTTGAAAATCTTTAATATATTTCTATGAAACGGAAAAATTAAAAAGGGTAATCAATAAATAAATGAATTCGTTATACACTAGCGTTAAATATGATAGGACTATAACATAGTTCTGTTATCATCATCATCATCATGCTCCTTACGCCTTTAAGAATATTATAGTAAAGTTTATAATATTTGTTAAATGTCTATTAACTGTGTAACAACCCTGGTGCGATTTGATAATTGCGAGCGTGACGCAAGCTAATTTTCACCTTATCTGTGCGATTACAAATATTCTGAAATTAAAAATATATTAAATAACGATATCGATAACGAGTATTTTTAGCTTTTTATTATTAAAACTGTAGCTACACACACATACTTATTTTATCTATATACTAATAAATATTATTACATATTGTTGTTAGTTCTTTTATTCAAGCAGAAGAAGCATTAAGCGGAAGGAGTTTTTAAATAGAATTTACTGTACCAAGAGCATTGTCGCAAGAAATCCTTTGAGCGAACCTTTTACTGAGTGCTTAGTGCATGTTTGAATAAATGCACTCGAGGTTTAAGTAGAAATTAGGTCGTTGCATGCGGATATCTAAAAATAATTGCAAATAAGCAGTATAATCGACTCCACCTTTAAATAGATACGCGTAACGGTGATAATACATAGATAATTAACATTATGTGGCAGCTCTCTAATCAGGTAAAATGTTATTTATTATTTAAAGTAACTTTTCTATTTACGTTGATGGAAATACTGTACAACTGTATCTGAAAAATGTATTTATGGCGATGGAGGAAAACAAAACCAACTTACGTTAAACGAATGATAAATTATTTAATAACGTACATAGGAATCACAAATATTACTCTTGATTCTTTGGATATTTGGATATGAATACAAAACAAATTTCTAGGTTTACAGTTCGTTGAAACCTTGAAACGGAAAATGTTTCGATTCGGCAAATTGCGTGCCGTAGGCGGATGCTAACAAAACCAGACTTGAATATAGATCGATTCAAAAATATACTTCTTGAATTAATGCTGATGGTTTCATAATAAAGTCCACTATCGTATTCTCTCGTATCTCCCTCGTGGGGCATGGGCCATACCGCCATACGGCAGATACTATAACTCATATCTGTTTCACGCAGCGTTTTTTTTTGGGCCTTCTAAATCGGATACTGTATTATAATTGTTATCCCTACCATAATATCTGTAAGTAGGGCCTAAAATAAATGGTTTTAGATGAACGTTATTCCCAATGTCAGTTATTTTGCAATCGAAAACACTTTCTGTAAACTGAGAACCGATCGATTTCCAATAACCTTTATCCTATTAAAATTTTAATTAAGTTTATGCTTCGGGAGCTGTTAAGTTTACAGCATTTTATTTTGTGTAATTTTTAAATGACCAATTAACAAGGTTTTTTGCCGTTGACCCATTTAATAACATTTTACATTTTAGTAATTCTGTAAAGTGCACAGTTTTAATGCGTAATTCTTATCGTTGCTTAACAAATCAAATAATTTTTTTGTCGGGTTTATTTAATAGCAGAAAGATCCGTATGAGTCGCGTTTTTTTGGAATTCTTTTGGTGATATTATAAGCATTGGCAAACGTTGCTTTACCAAGGGGGTTACTGTGACGTTTTAAAGCAGGAGTAATTACAGTGTGGGAAAAGATATAGGATCTTTAGCGCCATAGTCGTCATGGAAGGCTACCCAGACACTTGCTTTTTTATATTACTGAGGTGTTTAAATAATTAATATTTCACGATATATTCCCTACGTAGATGAGGCTACTGATAACCTACTGTAATTGGTCAAGTTCTTATATTGAACAATTAGAACTCACACATTCAAATCACTGAACACTACGCGTGTTAAAACCACGTACGAGTCATTTGTAAACAAACTCTTTGAATAGCTGACGCGATGTTTATCTCAAATAAACATTTTTTCTAAACCATTTGTGGTATGGCGATGTGATACATGCCGTCTGTGAGTAAATGCAATAAAGTTTTGTTTGTGTCTATTTATTCTTTTGTTAACCGAAGTTCCCAATAACGAAGGAAATTCCTAATTGGACTGCATTTAATTTTTTTTGTGTATTCTAGCACATTGTTATCAACTTAATAATCTGAAGTGGCACTGGAAAATGATCTAAAAATAACATATATATCCTACCTACCACCAATAAAATTATTATTTGTTTAAGATTATTATACAAACATATCTCATAGTGAATATTCATTAGTTTACATCGAAATAAATACATTTATAAGAGATAATTAATCGCATTTCTAGTCACATAATGAATATAATATTTATTAGGTTGTTCCGAAATTCAAGGAAAAAAAAAGTAAATGATAGTAATATTTACATTTAAGATATATGGTCCATAATCTTTAATAGCTTCCGCGCGGTCGTTCATCATTATACTTTTATTAGCACTTTTGATCTATAAAGTAATTGGAGTCCCATAAAACGGCCACATGGGCAATATCATGCGGCGCTATAGTTACGGAATTGTAAATTTGACTCGAATTTGAAATTTAAATTAGATTTTTTTACGACATGAACTAGGACCGGATTAATAGGTGGTAGTATGGTATATATACTGTATAGGTGGTAGTATGGTATTATATATGGGATAGTTTCTTTGCTATCCCTCTAACAATCAAAATGCATACATATATTTGATGTAGAGTATTTGTAATTTTTATATTTGCAAAGCATTAAACATCAAACGCAAAATTGTTCTCCAAAGATAATGTGCTGACTTTTATAATGTCTTGGACTGGACGATTTTCACAGTCCAGATACTAGCCTGAAATGTTTTTGCGCGCTGTTGTATTTCAACAGTTTAACTGCTCGAAGGCTTAAACTTGGCGCATCTAGAAAATCTCGCTTTCTAGATATGATTATGACGAAATTCGTGCGAACGAGCGACCCGAATTACACATCAACCAATGCATGGCTAGCTAGACGCGCTGACTCCCGCGACCGCATAGGTAATTGATTCATTAAACTTGTGACGCGAATTGGTTTTAATCGATCGAGTTATTCGAGAGCTACGTAAACCTTAATTGAATTTCCTCGTGATATGGAGGCTCGATAAATGATTTATGGTGTGGCTGTACCGTGTATTCCATTATTTATACGGCGGTGGCTATTCTATGATGTCAATGGTCAATCGTCAATGTGGAATTAGCTTCAATGTTTGACTTATTCAGACCTTTTAATTTATAGTTATAGCAATAGACTCAGCGTGGCCCACTCATGAGTTATGGATTTATAAACGGTGATCATCACTAACGACGTCCACTTGTCTGCAAATGTTACTATAGAAAGTCATCGATCAAAATTAATCATTACCTGACACAAAGTAGGAATAGTGTATGCCTATATTAATATACATATACTTTTCTCCTATACAATGATGATATATCTTATTGATAATGTTTCTTTGCATTGTTTTAGTAACGGACCAGTCGAAGGCGCGTATGGTCCGCAACACAGCCCCGTGTCGCGGTCGGACGCCTCGACCGAGGACGCGGAACTCTCTGCTGCGCTTGCGCACCAACACCACCTCGCTATGCAGGTTGTTTGACACTATGGTATTGAGAGCACTTTAAATTCATTCGTTCTAGTAAGCTTAAAATGATATTGGGCCTTCCTTGGAAATTAACCATAGATTCTATTCAAGATACTATTATGACACTACTTCAAGGATTTTCCTCACTAAGGGTTTTATTAATTCTTAAAAAAAATCCTCTAGGCTGGAGAGTACCCAGTGGGCGGAGGCGTGGAGGCGGAGTACAGCCAATATGTGTCGTCGCCAGCAGCCCACTACAACCATATGGGACACCTTACAATGGCGCCTTCTCAGAAGTACCCTCATGTAAGCATCATGACTATCTAACCTTGTACAATGAAAAATATTAGAATGAGTAAATATATAAGTTTTTCGTGACATTGAATCTCTAACCTGCTATTGACATAGAATTGTTGTAAAATTAGAACAGTTTTGCAAATAGTGCATGTTGTGAAATTTGAATTTGGAACAGCTATTGGTTATGTGCAAAATCGTGTCTCCAGGTGATGGAAGCGGTGTCCGTGGGAAGTGGGTACGGGGGCGCGGGCGGCGCGCACTACGGCACGTACGCGCACTACGGCGCGGCGTATCCCGCACAACCGGCGTACCTCGTCGATCCGCAGATGCCGCCGTATATGACGCAGGTTTGCGCCGATTATGGTCTTTATTGATTTGAAATATTATATGTCGTGTGTGGAAATTGATTATTGTGTACATACATTCGACGTTTATTGCTTTATCAAAAATTTTAATTTTAATCAACTTCTATTTTCGCTCTAAATATTTACTATCGCACAACAAAAGAATCCAAAAGAGTTCATCAAGATTCTTACCACCTCCTCTTTTAAAGTACATAAAAATACCAATTCATCTATAAGAATAACAAAATATATTCCAGGAGTATGTAGAAGGCGGCGGTAGCGCTTCTCCCCGCAGCGCGTCTCCTGGAGCCCTCCCACCTCAACACAATTTACATCTACAGCAAAGGTAATTAATATTCGTTTTATGCAGCATTACACAATGCTATTTATTATTCAATCAAACGAATAAATACAGTACTAATAAATAACTATAATTCTGTCAGATACGACTCGTCATCCCTCGAGCAACTGGGGCGGCACTACTGCGTGACGTCGCCGCGCGGCGAGTACGCAGCGGACGCGTACTCGTACCAGCACTACCCGCCCGCCATTGACCCGCACCACCCGCACCCCGCGCAGCCCTTCAAGGTGCGACATAGTGTACACACACATGCACACCAAACACTAACGTTAACGCACACCTACATAATATAATGATATACTTGTATACACGCCTAGTCATATACGCACATGTGCAGATGTCAGAATGTTTATTTCCTTACATGGATAATTCCTGGAATTGAACATTTGACGTGATTGAAGTACAAGGTTCACCTGTATTGCTTTAATTTGATTTCATCTGTTTCAGGATTCCCAAAATGGCCTAAGTTTAGGTAGTACAGGGGGTCAATCTATGTATGGCGATGAGGAAGAACTACAAAAACAAATGGCGGGAATGGCGTTAGGTGTGTAGTGTTTTCGTACATCAAAAAATTTTGAATAAAATACAAATTTCGAATTAAACACTAAATTATTAACTTAATGCTTGATATATCGAATAAGATCAGTATTTTCATCTATTGGAAAACATTAATAATTTCCACGACTTCTAAAAGGAATGTGAATACTGATATGAGAATAATATATTCTTAAGTACATGTCGTAAGTACATATAAATAAAAATTTTTTTCTAGTTCACGGCGGTGTAGGCGTAGGCGTCGGCCGGGAGGAGGGCGGAGGCCTGCAATGGCGGGATCCAAACTTACCGGAAGTGATCGGCTTCCTCAACTCGCCCTCGGACGTCGTGAAAGCGAACGCGGCGGCCTATCTGCAGCACCTCACGTATATGGACGACCCTAACAAGCAGAAGACTAGAAGCTTGGGTACGCTTTTCTGGTCTTTATATAGAACCTAGAATCTCTCGAAGACGATATACAATATGGTGTATGAAAATGAATTTCATAATGACTGAAGTTAAGTGCGGGAAATTTCGTCACTGTTGTCTCCTGTGGTGGTGTATAAGATAATGACTTAATATGTATCTCATTGGCATTATGTAAATTACAGTTTTGGTGGTATTTGTTTAATGTTTCTTGTTTTACCAATTGGTTGTACCAATGCACCAACAACTTCTACTTCCAGTACTGGAGCTGTACCAATTCAAAATTCGAATTTTGCTTTTTTTAATGCATTTTGTATTTAAAGAGGTACTGTCTAATATTGGATTATTTTCTGATCTTTATAAGCATTATCTAATTATTTATTAGATTATTATCGTTATATCGTATATCAAATATTTTATTTATGATGTGTGTAATCATTGAAATAAGTACAGATACTTACTAACATTTTAAAGCTGAAGAGTTTGTTTGTTTGAACGCACTAATTTTAGGAACTACTGGTCCGATTGGAAAAATTCTTTCAGTGTTAGATAGGCCATTTAAAGAGGAAGGCTATAGACTATATGTGTATGATGGGCGATGATATGACCAAGATGACCTATCCGTGCACATCGTAACACACAAATCCGCCCGCGCAGGTGTCATACAGGATGATAAATTAAACACTTAAATGATACAAATCTTATATAATAACAATTTAAAGTTCAGATATTTTTGAGATTTGGGAACACTTATAAAAGAAGTTATTAAAATAAATAAATGTGTCTAAATAAGCATAAATATTATATACTGCGGATTTCGAAATAATCTTTATTAAGAAAAAAATCAAGTCACGAATATGCGCCGGGCGCCTGCCGTGAGCTCAGCGTAGCAAGTCAGCCGGCCCCAGCGTCGCAGAATCCGTAGGTTGTCAATGACCTTGAATTAATCTAACATTTAAAATATAACATTGTGTGACAGGCGGCATCCCGCCGCTGGTGCGGCTGGTGTCGCACGAGAGCGCGGAGGTGTCGCGCAACGCGTGCGGCGCGCTGCGCAACCTGTCGTACGGCCGCCAGAACGACGAGAACAAGCGCGCCATCCGCGACGCCGCCGGCATCCCGGCGCTCATGGCGCTGCTGTGCCGCACCACCGACATGGAGGTGCGTGCCGGCTCCTGTGCCACTCTCGACCGACTTCCTCTCAACCGATAAAAGGAGGACGTTGTCGATTCGACTAATTTTCAATTACTGGTTTTATGATTGGAAAACTGATTGGTGCCTCCCGTGTGGAACACATTTAAATTTGTTCTACTTTTGACAATTTGAAGGCAATATAGTTTTGTATTTAAAATATGAATGTTGAGTTTTTTTTTTAGTATTTATATGCATCTCATGGAATGGTGTTGCTGTTCCATTATTTAAATATGGATTTTTGGATCTGTTTGTTTAGTGTGCCCTTTGTAAGCCACAGAACTGATAAAAAAGCAATTTTGTATGCATACAGTGAACTATTGTACTGTTAATATTTTCAAACAAATAATTAATATGCAGTTGTAAATAGTATCAATAGCACTGGAAATAAATATCGATTGCAGGTTAAAGAATTAGTAACGGGAGTTATATGGAACATGTCATCGTGCGAGGACCTCAAGCAATCGATCATAGACGACGCGGCGCAAGTGATCGTGAACAAAGTGATCATACCGCACTCCGGCTGGCACCCCACTAATCCTGGTGACACGTATTGGTCCACGGGTATGTAATAAGCTTTTGTTGCTTTTTTTTTTTGGTTAATATGCTTTAAATTAAATACCGTTTAAATGTGAAATCCAAAGAAATAAATCTACCGTAAATTTGAATGAAAGTTAAATCTAATATCGGTCACATTTAGCTTCAAAACTGACAAAAGGTATTACTAGACCGGTTGGATGTGTGTGATCCCCGAGAGCAATAGCCTGAAATGGTCAGGCGGACGGCGAGTGACGTAGGTTCGGTGGTTGTCGCAGTGTTCCGCAACGCGTCGGGCGTGCTGCGCAACGCGTCGTCGGCGGGCGAGTACGCGCGGCGGCGCCTGCGCTCGCTGGCCGGGCTGGCCGAGGCGCTGCTGCACGCGGTGCGCGCCGCGCTCAACGCCAACGCGATCGGCACCAAGATCGTCGAGAACTGCGTCTGCGTGCTGAGGAACCTGTCCTACCGGTGGGTGCTGAGCATACACGCATACGCAAGGGCACGCGCGCGCTACTACGCACACGCGCGTGGCGTACTCACATGACACATATACGCACTCATTTTTTCAAATCAATTCCTAACATTGTGATTGCTTGTGGGCGGCGGTGATCACTTAACACCAGGTGCATCTCCGGCTCTTTTCTAGTCTTTCTGGTTGTGGCATTAAAAAACCTCACAAGTTCATTTTTACGATGAATCAATTCATATAATTGTAATTATTCAGTTTCAAAAATAAGCTACTGTATTTCAAACAGATAATCGAAATTTCAACTAACTTAAAGAATAAGCAATGAAAGTTGTAAATATTTATTTGTATATTATGTTAAAGGTGTCAAGAGATAGAAGATCCACTGTACGACACGAGAGCACCGCCCACGCAGTCTACGGGCCAGGCGCGGATACAAGCGAGCGCTTCCAAAGGTACAGCGCATTATTAAATAAAATAATTTTATTTAAAGTCCCATAAATCCTTAATAATCTATTAAATATGAATTGCTAGAATCGTACACTTTCTTATTCAACCCAATCATATGATTTTTTGTACATGAGATTGTTCCATCCTAGGAGAGAATTTGGGGTGTTTCGGCGGCAGTAAGAAGAAGAAGGAGGGCTCGTCGTCAAACTCGACGAGTCCACTGGGCAAGAACGATTCGGACACTCAGCCGATGGACACAGGGACTAATTCACAGCTTGGATATAGTGTACCGAAAGGCACTGAAATGTTGTGGTCGCCTGAGGTGAGTGTTGTATGGTTTTTTCCAAAAAAAAAAAAAATTTGGCCATATACATAAACATAAAAATCGTGTAACTACATGTTCACCACACACTACGTGTAATAAAGTGTTTTCATTGCTTACAATAAGTAACATGATTGAAAAAAATTGAAAGTAATCTTATAAAATTTGTACCGGTATAATGTAAAAATTGTAATCATGTAATTGTGTCTATATCTCTTTTTTTATATAAAAATATGTATCTTTTTTACAGGTTGTACCTTTATACATGGCGTTATTGCAAACGTGTTCGAACCCCGAGACGCTGGAGGCGGCGGCCGGCGCGCTGCAGAACCTGGCGGCCTGCTACTGGCAACCCTCCATCGACATACGGGCCGCTGTTAGGAAAGAGAAAGGTGATGAATATTTAAAGCATCGCGTGTTAAATTTCGTAATGTTATTCGAAATAAATTGTCGTATGTTTTATTTATTGGTTTAGAAGTCCCAAAATAATAAAAAAATACAAACTAAATAAACCAAATATTTGAAATGTTACAAATATTCGTAAAAAGATTGCTTATATAAATTTTAATATGTGATTATTTCCATCAATAATATTAATTTCTGTGATAAGTAAAATCACATATCATACGGAGGCCCGTTTCCTTTTCCTCACCCGTCCTAGTCCATTCCTTCTTTCCAGTCGTTAATCCTTTCCTTTTCCCTTACCCCATAAAAGCGGGCAGCGCATTCACAGAGGTACTACCTTTGCGAATGTTTATGGGCGGTGGTGATCGCTTACCATCAGGCGAACCACCAGCTCAGCTGCCCGCTATGACATAAAAAAAAAAACATATCATACCATACTAATATAAATGATTTTTTTGTTTTGATAATAAACAAAAAAAAACCTAAATTGATATGTCTTCCCCACCAGGCCTGCCGATCCTCGTGGAGCTGCTGCGCATGGAGGTGGACCGCGTGGTGTGCGCGGTGGCGACGGCGCTGCGCAACCTGGCCATCGACCAGCGGAACAAGGAGCTCATCGGGAAGTACGCGATGCGCGACCTGGTGCAGAAGCTGCCCAGCGGCAACCAGCAGCACGATCAGGTACCTAAGGAGCGTAGTTTATTAGTGAAAAGTGCAAGTGTTGCAAAACATCTAAAGTGAAACCTTAAAAAATAATAGCTTTACATGGTATTTTTTTTTTCGTTTTGTAATATTTTCGAGTATTTTTTTTTATTAATCCGTGACGCGACCGCAGGGCACGTCGGACGACACGATAGCGGCGGTGCTGGCCACGCTGAACGAGGTGATCAAGAAGAGCGCGGAGTTCTCGCGCTCGCTGCTGGAGGCGGGCGGCGTGGAGCGCCTGCTCGCGCTCACCAAGCAGCGCCACCGCCACACGCCGCGCGTGCTCAAGTTCGCGGGTGAGTGCTACGCCACGTCACGTCACCTCACGTCACGTCACATCCTAGAATGATAACGATTCATAATATCAACCCTCCTCATTAGCAGATGAAAACAAGTATTTAGTATACTCCTTGAATAATCTACATGCAAAATAATTATATAAACGGTAATAACACAGCTATGGGCTTAAAGAGAAATACCCGAGGTCACTTTCATAATGCACTATGCACTATTATGGGTAATTTAATAGTTTAGTGTCGTATATACTAGTGCGATAGGCAGAGAGTAATATTGTATAATGGTGCAGGTCAAGTGCTGATGACGATGTGGTCGCACGCGGAGCTGCGCGAGGTGTACCGCAAGCACGGCTGGCGCGAGCCCGACTTCCTCACGCCCGCGCGCGCCGCGCAGCCCGCGCGCTCCTCCAGCGCCAGCGGTAAGTCATCATCATCAGACCATACATGTTCCAACTGCAGGACCTCTTATGAGGGTTCAGGTCATCATCCACTATACTGACCAAGTTCGGGTTTTCTTGATTGGGACATGCCGGTTTCATTACGATGTTTTCCTTCACCGTTTCGAGCAGTGGTGATGTGGATCATGTGTAGATAAATTAAAAGATCAATTTATATCTTGCACACTCGTCCAATCTCTTTAAAAAATCTGCAAAAGGCTGAAAATTCCTTTAACAATGAAGCCTATGCGCTAAAAACATATTTCCTAATTTGCTCCAGGATGCTCCAGAATAGAGAGATCAAGTTAATAAATTCAAATGCAACATACAGGCATAAAAATCTCTATATTTGAACCTATCAGTAATACTTTTATTTAGTGTATAGATTAAAATTATTAGTATTCTGTGCTTATATATATATTGATAAGGGAAACTATGCACTAATACTCCATACTAGCACAAAATACTAGTAGTATATTAATCACTAATTCATCGCAATTGCTATAATAATCAGTTATAAAAATCATACTTAGATAATGATGCATAGGAGAAGTATCTGACAAAATAAATTCAAAACGCACATATCCTACCGATTATCTCAAGTGTATATTTCTATTGTATAAAGCAAACTGTTGGATATAATTTTTTCATGAAAACCCTTGTTTTCTGTTATACATAATATTTAACAAAATGTGCATATGATAAAATAAAACTCGCATATAGCTATTTGTAACATAAACATTAAAACATTGTAAGTACACAGAACTAAATCTCACATAACATTGAATGAGTATCTAACTGGATGTGTATGTAAATAATTGTATTGTTACGTTTGTCCGTCGACCTTGCCATTGTGTACAAATGTGTAACTGCGTACTCGCTGCTGCCACGTGGATCTTACGCTTTGTTTGTCGAGTTTTAGTCATGCTATTGTTATGTATACAATGTAAAATTTTACGTATACGAAATGTTTCCATTTTTTTCTCTCTATTTGACTTTCGTAAATAATACTAAATCAGTTTTGTATCAGTTTATTCCATTGGTTTCTATACGATCGGGTCCGTTTGTTGGCACGCAAAAACGACACGTGTCGCGCGTAGCGTAAGAGCCACAATGGCGTGTACATATACATCCACCGGGGCTGCAGGTCAGGGCACGCCGTCGTCCAACACGAGCGGCGCGCCGCACTCGCCCAGCAACGCCAACAGCACGCTCAGCCGGCCCATGGCCTCCACGGGCGGCACGCGCTACGAGGACCGCACCATCCGCAGGCATCGAGAGGTAACCGCTCAGAACGGTGCCGACGTCACCATGACCGTAACCGCGTGACCATGACCGTAACTGCACTATGTAGATAGACCCTTAGAGAAACCTTATAATCGCCATAAAGGGACCCTTAGAGAGACCTTATAAAACCCTTTAAGGCGATTAACACGGTGACACGCTGCCACGCACGACGCAACGTAGCGAGTGAATGCGTGTCCTAACGTTGCTCGTAACGCGAATCGCCTTACAAAGCTACAGGTAGGTAACCATACATTTTAAATGTCACTCCCGAGCTGCAATCGATGATCGACTAGTAATTTAGAGGGCGGCAAATCTAGTAAGTATAGTGTGTATTCATCAAAAACATTTTTGTCGTTTGCTTAAGCATCAATGTTTATGGTAACGGTCACATGTTCGTTAATGCACCTCATGTTGTAATGATGTACAAAAGTTTATTAAATCCATACATGTTAACACAAACGGAATACTTTGCTTTAATTTAATATGTGTAATAAATATAACCGAATTATTCTATGCGTCTGTAGATAATTATCTTTTCAAATCTCTATTTGTTACATATTAAAAATAATGTCTGACCAAAACATTTATCTAATGATTTTAACTCAACCAATTGTGTTTTATATGTTTCAGAACGATGACATGCCAACAATGGACGTCAACAACTACTCGGAAGGGCTCGGCATGGGCAACCCCAACGGCAGGCCAATGAACCTGCAGGGTGTGCAAGCGCAGATGCCACCACCAAACACACGTTGAATTCCGCCATATTACATTTTTTTGTTTATTTTCTCTTCAATATGGATGGAGAATGGATGGCAAGAACTCGGGCAGATATTGTGTGATGCGACGTTCGTTCGCGTATTCGTTACGTGTTTGTTCTTATTCTGTGACATTCGTCCTAACTTGACTCTGACCTAGCAATGAACAATTGCCGAAAACCGGATTCGTTTCCAATAGCTTGTACTCCATTTTCAACAATCAAGGGTTGTTTCGTTCCCTCAACACACCAATTACGATAAATTTAACAATAATTCGATAAGTAATTCATGGAAACTTTTGATATTTAAATTATTTACGAATTAGGATTGTTACAGTAATCTATGCATTTATATTCGCGATTAAATACGTGTTAATGTAAGATAAATATGATATAATCATTGAATAATGAATTACCATTTACAGTGCTAATATTTAATGATGACAAATTGTTTATATGGATTTTATTTAAAACAATGACACATTAGATAAGTAAAACTATGGCAGTTTTTTAAGATATTTAAATCGTTCGATCATTAGTCGGTTATAATTTTTTTTTTCGTAATGTGATCATGTCAATTCCCCCTGTATATATTCGTGCCATTATTGATGTTTAAAAAGGGGCTCGTAGGCGTCGTCTGATTGTGAATAAATGTTCATTTTATATAATTTACCCTGTTCATTATTGCACCTCTTGAGTTTTATCGCGAGTTTCAATTTCTATTTGATTTATTTAATAAATTTTGCATCGAGTACTTAGTCTGTATCATGGCTCAAAATAACTGTTTCACAACGCCATTCCCATAGTATCAGCATGATTTCAATCAGCTTGCAACCCGCTGTTAGGAACATAAGTTAACCTTCGTGTTAGGTTATCAGAGCACGATAGTTATAACTGTGAAAAGTATATTTATACACTTGGGAAATGGCATATGAATTGAATAATCGCGTAATACATATTCAATAAATCCGACTCGAAGGACCAACATCGTAGTTGATATAATTAATATGTACGCAATTGTTTCCAGTGAATAAATATACTTTAATATGAGAACGCGTGAAAGCGGATTACAATACTGTTATGGTAAATTCAAACTATTATAAAATTTTAAATTAAACAATATTTGTAATCAAAATAAGAGTCTTACGAAAGTACGAAACGGTTTTTATATAACATTTTGTATCCATTCCATAATCCAGCACATATAACTCACTCAGATAAAGAATGGGATTGAAAATGGCGATTAAACTGTTTTGGAGCATACATGTGAGTATAGACGGATATAGTGAGCGAGAGACAAATTGTGAAGCCGACATTTTCAATTAATCTCCTTATCTGACCGAGTAGCAAAGTGATTGTACCGGAGAATTAATGATAATCGTTAGTTGTGTAAGCATATGTATTGCTTTAGTTTGTCGATTGGTTTGTCCCAGAGTTTTGCAATTTGTTCTTTGTAAAGTGTAATAAAAGTTCACACAAGATGATACACTCAGTGCGTTTTTCCCATTTAAAGATTGTGGTGATACAGAACCTAGCGGGATGCTGATTTTTGATCATCGATTAATAAGTCTGACTTTAAGTAGGAATATCTAAATAGAGGCAAATATTTCATCATAATGTTACGATTACATATTTACCACGCGATCTTATTTTTTAAGATCTCAGCGCAATGTGCATCTTAAATTAGTTTTCCCTCCGTCTTTTAGATTATTAGTGATAAATTATTTATTTTTTTAGTAACAAATTATAATTTGTTATATTTGATTTCGAGGTACGTTAGTTGTGAGTAATGTAACGTTTGATATTAGGTAATATTAGTTGGCTAAATTCATTGGTCACACATTTTGAAGCTATTGTATGCACAATTATAGAGCATTTACATGTCCGCGTCGCTTTGACTGACCTGGTACAAAACTACCCTCATCCAGTGCATTATAATTTAAGTAAATAGGTTTGTATCATAATTTTATAATAAACGAATACAAATGATTGTAGGTACAACAGTTGAATGCTTGCCAGGGCGACGTCGCTTCTATGAAGCGCTTAAAAATTCCACATATTATATTTTTATTTGCGTAGAAGTAAGAGAAGTTTATTTAATCATTTATTGTCTATTTATGGTTTCCAGTTGTGAGAGTTTTAGATAAATTTAGACGTTAGAGTATTGTTTTTTATTTTATTTTATCGATAAATAATGTAATGTGAATTTATGTACCACTGTCGTGTAAAGTCCTGTATAGATTACTTTTTTACTATGTACATTTATTCCTGTCTCTCTTCCAATATAGGCTGAATGATAATGGGCTTCATAGCATTCGATGAAAAAAAATTTGAATGACTCAATATCGTTGGGTTTGTGATGACAAAACCACACACATTCCTAATAATGTTATAAATATGATGCCCATTTTCGCCGAAATACACAGATCTCTTTTGAATTTTAATCTAATCTACGACTTGGTATCACGGTATTATTGGGAATGTAACTTAGAGTTACGTAACGTTTTATATTATATCGGTGTCTATGGTATGTGATAACCATAGATATAGAGTTGTTGCAACAGTAATACTCGATTATTTATATTTTTATTTAAAGAAAAAATTATGGAAATTATTTAACAAATGTATTCTTCATTTGTCGTTGCGACATCGTAGTTGTAATAAAATAGTTTTGTCTTACGTCATGTTGTATGTAGTTTATTAGAAAATATTCTTCGTGCGTAAATAAATTATATTATATCTGTACTTCACAAAAAATAAAAGAATGATTTTTTATTATTTTTTTCTTTTTATTTTCCTTTCGGTTTTCCTTTTTTTTAGATAATTTGTGATTTTGATTTTTATGCGGCTATTTTTATAAAATAACTGCTTTTTTGTAACTAATTTTTTATCAATGTACGCACATTTAGGTAGTATGTACAAGCACGAATACTAGATGGGTTGTCCCTGTGGAGTTGATATTATGATTTATTATAATATAAATAAAATGACGGGCCTATATGATATAGGTATTTGTTTTAGCTCAGAATTTTCTAAATAATTAATGGATTTGCATGTAAGACTCGGTAACTATAAGACTTAAATGTTTTATGACTTATACATTCCCCTTCTGTTACGTAGTCGACTGTTTTGTTGTTTTCTTAGCAAAATATTTGTTTTTGGTTGCCGGTTTCTATATTGGATGTATATCCTAGTCATGAGTATAATTATGATGTCTTTTTACAAATGCCAGCGTAATTGTAACAAGAATGAGCGACTAAATGTAGAAACCGGCTGTTGAGCATCGTTAGTTATTGCCATAGATTTAATGAAGTAGACAGAATTTGATTTTGTTCAATAATTGGGGACATATTTTCGGAATGAATGTGTGAAGACGTTTTAAATGTTTGTTGAAATGAAACGCCGGTCCATAGCAAGAATTGAATGTTATTGGAACTTGAACCGGTCGGGACATTTAATTGAAAAAAAAAACAATCACCTTATTGGCTATAAAAGTCTCTGATAAAAAGTTGCAAGATGGCGGCGCTCACACACACTAAACTTTTAAAATAATATGAATTTTTACCAAAAATTTCCTAACCTTTCCGTCTTTATAACGATAGTCTGAATCTCTATCAGGTACTTAGTTGATGTAGTTAGAAACTTCACATCATTATATTTGAATGATTGAACGAATGAAGAATACAACATTTTACATATTATTTGTAGATAAGTCAAAATGTGGCTACACTAATTTTTATTTTTGTAGCTTTACTCTTTAGGGCTCTGGTACCGGTTTATTACATTGCATTTCTTGTTATAGGAATAATTTTCCCAATTGAAAACATCACGATATCAAATCAAAAGCCTAAATGTACTAGCGCCCTGAACTTTTCTGCTTATTTCATTTGTAGAATGTGATATACCAGTGTAGCCGCATCTTAGCAATCAAAATCGTATTATATGATAATGTTATTCGAAACTTATAAAGCGTATTTCTTCTTACTATGGATCTGCTCGTATGAAACGTTAACAATTGAGATGAATTTAAAACATGTATTAGTCGAATGTATAAGTAAATCTCTGTATGAATGCTCACGTTTTATATCTATCAGTAGTGTCAGTTATTGAATTTATAGGTGTAATAGACGCATATGAAGTTGTATTTAATGTAAGGCATATTAGTGCGTGCACGGTTTTGGTGATTATACATTTTGTACTAAGTACCTACTATTTTGGACACAGTTGTGGGACGTATGTTTGCAATAATAAACGACAGTATTATTCCAGTAATCCTCATGTACCAACGTTGCTAATAAACTTAACTACGTTTAAATAAACTGTTTGTTTTATTTTTTCCTGACATGCCTATATTATATCGACTACTTCTATTATTTGGTATATTTGCATTATTATTATGAATTTGATTTGGTAACTACGTATGTGCCACATTTTCGAAAAATGTTTGATGAAATGACTATAAATACTGTTCAAGTTATCTGATTATAATGTTTAACGTAAAAAATGATATTTTGTTATCCTAATCATTAAATATAATAATTAAATATGTACTAATATACCAGAATTTGGGACATCTTTTTTTAAGCCTTACATGAAGGGGAAACAAATTAAATAAATATGAATATTGATTTTTTGAAAATATGTTGTGCATAGGGTTTTTTAGATGATATTAACGGCTTTTTAATTTGCATTAAACAAATGGAAAAAAGCAGTTTAATAATTGAAACGATCGGCTGTTCCTGTGTGGAAATTTCTATGTCAGGTAAATGTCAATGTCAATTGGTCGTAACACGGAACGTCTATGTTTGTATTTTTAATATTAGGTACATTGTGTCAGTGGTAGCTATATATATTTAATTTTTGCGAAAACGGCTCAATTTACAGTTTTGTAATATAACAAAAAAATGTTTAAAGTTTAATATTATTAGTTGCTCGTATACTAGTACTCTTTACATATTTTTATAAAATAATTAACAAAGGTTCGTTTTTTTTGTTTTATAATCAAATTGTGATTTTCTTCGCAATTATTGGATGTGAGGTATTCATCATTTCATTATTTTGTATAAAAAATTTGTTAAGATGCGGTGGACTTTGCACACTGATGGTGGGCCCAGAAGAGTGAATCACGCCGCAGCCTGTGTTGGTGACAAAATATTTTCTTTCGGCGGTTACTGTTCGACTGAAGAATATCGAGATTGGGAGCCGATTTCCGTCCATGTATTAGATACTTCAATTTTCAAATGGGCCCCGGTAGAATATAATAAAACTAGTGCTCCATTTCAAAGATATGGACACTCGTGCATCGCATACGGAGAAAAGGTAAACTAGATATCATGATTCATGAAATCTGGATAGGTACTGTTGTCTTTGAAGGATGTTGCTAATAAATTTGTCATGTTACAGATTTACATGTGGGGTGGGAGGAATGATACTGTGGCTTGTGACACTGTGTATTGCTTTGATACGAAAAAATTAGAATGGAGTACACCTCCTGTAACTGGCATGATTCCATATGGAAAGGATGGTCATGCTTCCTGCCGTATTAAAAACAGAATGTATATATTTGGAGGCTTTGACTACCTAACAGACCAGTATACAAATAATATCCATTGCTTAAATTTAGATACAATGGAATGGAGCTTTGTTTATGCTAAGGGTACACCACCTGTAGCTAGAGATTTTCACACTGCTTTGCCCTATGGGGAGAGAATGTACATTTTTGGTGGTAGAGGGGACTTTGATAGGCCGCTCAATGCAGAGAATGAAGTGTACTGTGATAAAGTATATTATTTAGACACACAAACTGAAACTTGGGTTGCTGTTGAGGCCAAAGGTATAAAACCTAACGGAAGAAGGAGTCATTCTGGCTGTAAGTATGATTGTGGCTTGGTATAGCAGTATAAAGAAATGTTTTTATAAATTTAGAAACAATAATCTGCATGTTAACTTTGTCTTTACTGCAAAAATTTAGTTTGTTAAATAGACTTCTATGAATAAAAAATAATCTTTAACTATTTTTGTAGGGATATATAATGATTTTATGTATATCTTTGGTGGGTACAATGAGAAGACCAAGACACATTACAATGATGTATTCAGATTTTCCTTAAAGGGAAATTATTGGGAGCCTGTCAAAATCAGAGGAACTCCACCGTGTAAGAGAAGACGACAAGTTTGCATCTTGTATAATGATAAAATATATTTGTTTGGAGGAACTAGGTAATGGTCATAAATTTTTACATGTACCATAATAAATATTTTTGATGAATATTTTTGGGTTTAGAACTTTGTTATTATTTTACTGTAAGAAGAAAAAATCTTGCCTCACAACATTTTATATCTGTTCTTTTGTTTTTAATTATTTCTTCAAAACTTAGATATTGAAAATATCGTTTTTATTAATCTATCCATCTATCTATGTCTATCTATCTATTCCTATTTTTATTTACGAGTATTTATGTACCAATAATATAAAAATAGTAATTTTTTAATACATTAAGCATTAATTTTTAAATAAATATTAAATAAAGGGTATATTGTGATAAATTCGTTTTAAACAATAATTAAAATGATGAAATGCATTTTTTAGTCCAATAAAAAATCCGCCAATTACAAAACCGGATGAGAACAGCGATGATGATGAGAATAAAAAGCTATTGGACAATAATGATCTTCATATCTTGGATTATATGCCCACCTTAAAGGTGTTGTGCATCAATTACGTACTAGATAATAAAATGGACACTACCTGTCTACCGAGAGATATATTGTGAGTAGCATTTTCATATATTATAAAATATGAGGAAAATAAGTATTGAAATAAAATAATGCTACAGTCATCATCATTAGCATGTATATGTTCCCACTGCTGGGACAAGGGCCTCCTATGAGGGTTCAGGCAATAATCCATCAAGCGGACTTTTGATTCTTGGACATGTTGGTTTCCTAACAATGTTTTCCTTCACCGTTTTAAGCAGTGATGATGTTATGTGCAGATAATTAGAAAAATCAATTAATTTCTTGTACGCTCGCCCAGTCTGAAACCCCAAACTTATCGATTTGGAAGTCCAAGGTTCTCACCACTGAGCCACCACTGCTCTATATTTAAATAGTAATCTGAGTATATTCATATATTATATTTATATTACAAATTATTGAGAGGACAATGTATTAATATGGTTTTATAATCAATTGTTATATAGGATATATTATAATCCTGAGTTTAAAAAAAATAAGACATATGATATGAGCATTTGTTGCTAGTGTAAAAAATAAGAGCTTTTAATATTATATATTATAAGTCTTTATTCCTCTAATGGGCAAACAATACTTGAAAGAAAGAAATAGGTGACTTAATCTTTATTGGAAAAAGAATTGACTCGTAAAAATGTATGTAATTGAAAGATTATCTGCTGTTGAAATATAGCTCTTACAAAGACGTCTTATATAACCGCAATTATACTATTAAATAGTATGAACTATATCATTAAATAGTATTATGTTATATACATATTCAATATGTATATATTCAAGTAATTGTTACCGTAGACAATGACATTGAATATAAATTGTTGTTCGATATTTTATTTATATAATTAATAAATTATGTATGTTTACAGGACGGACATCAAGATAATGACGCAGCCCAATCGTATCAGCAGACCCATCAATCAAACTGGTTGATTTCATTTGTATTTACATCTCAAATAGAAATTTATCAAAACGTTCAATTTAGGAGGAAATTTACTATCTACGAGTCGTGTAAGGTTACGTACAGTTTATGTTTTGTCAACCACGTGTTTTCTGTCAATGAAATATAACTTTTATGTATAAAAACTGATTTAGATGTGAATTTTTTTTCATCATCGATTATAGATAGGTTTGTAAAACTCCCCGGTTGTTGCACTTGCGATGTTAATAAATGTAGAATTGCATAGAAATTAAGACACTGCATCGCAAAATAGGACGCGTCTCTTAAGAACTTGTAATGTCGGGTTAAAGAGATCTAAGATAGCCTATTCAGATAAAGTTTTGAACATGAAATAGGTACACATGTCTTTATATTAAAGAAAGGCATATGCTACTCGCAAACAATGTTTTCGGCAGTTATATAATAAATAAATTGTGTTTTGTATGTATGTACTCTATAATTGTCATTTAGTATGTAACCATATCTGAGTGCGTTATTTAAATGCTTGACTATATTTCTGTAATCTATTTGTCAAAATGATAGCCAAATTTGCTGCTTAGCGTAAACTCGAGAACGGCTCGACAAATCCCAAGAAAGGTTCGTACGGAGAAAAAAAAATACGTACCACGGGTGAAGCCGGGGCGGACTGTTAGCATACAACACTCTTGTGCAATATTGTAGCCATGCTTTTAATACTTTATTAAACTTCCATACACAACAGCAGTATTTTAGAGAAATTAATCGTCGGTAGTCTGTATCTACGTTTTAAATAGACATTAATTCATTCATGTTAACAGCAGTATGTTAGTTTCATTAAAATATTTACACAGCGCTCTTTTGCTTGAAAAATATTCAGGAGTAGCTTATTAAAATTATGTTGTGATATTTATGTTAAACATATTATTTATTTTAGTTTTTAATTTTTCACATACACAAATTGAATGATATCTAATTTATTTATAATAACGCTATTTTTAACTTCGTCTATTCTATAGTGATGTCAGATATGTGTAATGATCCGTATGTAAGTTGTATATATGAAATGAATGTCTGTTTTTAATATAAATAAATTATTGGAAAAATTTATACGTGGTTTAAATTTAGTTCTCTTTGCCATCATTTATCTCATACCTTATAAATAAAACTTAATGTTAATGAACAAGAAGTTTAATCCTACCGTATAACTTAACTTAACCTTAATCGGTTTACAGAGTACTGTTTACGCAATAAACTTGATCTCAACGTCCCCAAATGCTGTATCTTCACCTACTCCAGGAAAGCCACCACTATCTCTTTTCTACACTCTCAATGATACCATTTTAACATTGTTATTTCAATAAAATATTTAGGCATAACATTTGATTCAAAATTTATTTTCGAACAACACATAAACGAAATAGTCAAAAAAGCACCTAAAGCCTAAAGCTTTATAATATCATCTCATCATCTCCATTGAAAAATATTAAAACTATTAAAATTTTGTATTGCGCTTTCGTCTGTAGTCATTTCGAATATAATTCACAAGTCTGGAATCCTATCTTCAATACATATATACTTAGTCTGGCCATAAATACTGTTACACTTAATTATAAAAAAATATTACATTTGAATTTCGAATC
>NC_052129.1:3155398-3156724 GCF_012273895.1 Zerene cesonia | reverse complement strand
TCTCGTCAATCCTTTCTTAATCCTTTTTCAGTTTGAAGTCGGCAATGTATGTGTAGAGGCGAAAGGTCTACATTTGACTTTACGCCCCTCCAGCAGTTTATGAGCGGTAGTGTAGAACTTACCATCAAGCGACCCACCAGCTCCAGTGCCAACGATGGTATAAAAAAAATCTATATAAACATTTTTGAAAAGACGAATAAGAACCACGATACATAGCTTATTTAAAACAAAGCATTTCATTGCGAATTTAAAGCGTATGAAGCCGCGGGCAAAAGCTAGTTTTGAATAAATTAATGTTTGAGTTGAGAGTGTAGATGCCATCTGATTGCTTCGCGTATCAATAATTACACATAAATATTATGTAACATGTTTTGACTGATAGTCCAGTCAAAATTCAAGGGTATAAAAATTCCTTTCCAAAATGTTAAATTTTAAAACACTCCATCAAAGGTCAAAAATTGGATTTTTCGCGACGTTCACCAAATCGGTTTGCTTTACTTAGATTACCTGACACCAAAATTGTTGAAAATCCACGTTAAACCGTCAAACTGGTGTAATTGGTGGTTATGGTATGATTACTATATGACATTAAAAAATATTTGTTGGGGGTTTGAAAAATACCAGTAATGATAATAGTGTACGGGCATGTTTCCACGTAATTCGACGCCATCTTAGAAAAAAATATTTTAAGGAATAGTAAAAATTTGTCTTTTGAATATTATTTATATTACCTATATGAAGCAGTACCTTGCGAGGGGCGAGGGCTTATAACAGCTTCGGGAGCGTCCATGGTGAACCCATTTTCTGCGGGAGGCATTCTCTTTTCGCAGTATAATTTAGGTTACATCCCCCAGATTTAATGTTTAAAAAAGGCATTAGGCACATATTTTAATTGAGGTTCTGTGGTGTAGATAAGATCTATATTCATCTCTTTCATTCTTTCATTAAGAAATTTCTGAAATTTCTATATGATCGGATCAGAGAGGAGTTTTGACGGTATTTTGAATGACTGGAGGGGATGTGAAGTAACTTTGGGTATCGCACGGAATTAGGATGTGTTCGGAGCCCGATGTCATCCAGTAACTCGGAGCAATCGACTCATCCGTTCACTATGCGCAGCAAGTATGCCAGATCAGCAATGCGCCTACGCTGGAATAACGGCAAGAAGTGGAATTTTTTGCAACGGCTGGTGTCGTCTGGTAGAAAAGATTTTGAGCGGTACTGTATATACTTTAAAAATGTTTCAGTTCTGTCTACCTAGTCTTGCCATAAATATTGTAATAAAGAAAAAAGAAAATTGTTAACTGCAAATAACATTTATTACTT
>NC_052129.1:3065102-3154398 GCF_012273895.1 Zerene cesonia | reverse complement strand
TCAAATGTAGACCTTTCGCCTCTACACATACATTGCCGACTTCAAACTGAAAAAGGATTAAGAAAGGATTGACGAGAGGTATAAAGAAAAGGACTGGGAAGGGTAAGGAAAAGGATATGGGCCTTCGGCTCTAAGACTCACCGAGAATGGCAAATAAAAGGCATCAACGAAAAATTAAATACCATGCCATAGTGCACAAAACGTTCTACTTAATCATTAAATTAATTTATTGTTTATGAGTGACTACGTTTATTTTATTTCTTTTAATAGAATATCGCTTGTACCACACACCAATTTTCAATACACATTGCACAACTCCTTAGTGTGTAAGAATTATGATCTAATATTTTCACTTCAAAATACGTTTTACGTTCCCAGTATTAAAACCATAGACAACATGAATATTCTCGCCTCTCAAGAAACTTAAGTCAACTTCACATCTCTGGCGGGAAACTAATTAATTTAACGCTTAACCCCGCCCATTACAGTGTCCATAATTTATAGTAGAAAAAGGAGAATGAACGTTAAACAGTTTAAGCAGCAAGACGCTAATGTAATCCCGGTATTTTACGTGGAAATGGCGTTGCATTTCCTATCTCCCCGGTGTCCATTCGTGCTTTGAATGTTACAAAAAACGATTAAGCGCGGGATGAGGTTTTTACTCATTTTATCTTCTTAATGACGTCTGTTTAAGGTACTTTAATTAAAATTTTAGAACAAAATTTCATCGTACTTAAGGAATAAGAAAATACAGTAATTGCTTTAGAAGGATTTAAAAGCACAACAACCCTTTTTACCCTACAAGGTCAACTCGAATAATTTACTGTAATACCTGTAAGTGACCAATTGACGGTAATAAAAATTTGTGCGCATAGCACCAGCGAGATGACGGTGGTAGGTAGCAAGTTCTAAAATTTTACTAGGGTTAATACATACTCCACTTTTGCCTTCTTAACTACCAAGTGAAGTTTAAACAGGAACTAGACTACTAGAGTGGAGGCAGCAGAGATAGTGCAGGGATTTTTTTTTTGAGGCTAGTTGGATGTTTGTTGCTTTTTTATGCAAAAACGCAATATGCATAGTTTGAGTGTGGTTTAATTTTGGTACAAAGGTTAATGATTGACTATTGTAGACTGACTTAGGTCACATATATGCTTCTTTTTATCCAGTTATTACGTAATAGCAGTTCCGGATTTAGCCACGGACTAAAGTTAAGAATATTGTTATGATTTTGCGGATTTTTATATTTTAAATACGTAAGTCTTTGAACAAAACTGAGCACTTCCATTCAAGTCGTACGGTGAATCTACCTATCGAGGTGAAACAAAATTATAATTTCGAAACGATCCGGGTAAAATACAGTCTCGTTATATAAAAATCTTAATGTTATTGTTCCTTTTACGCTTGACGCTCTCTGCCGAAGAGCACGTATGTCGGGAGCCTGTTTATACCTCATATCTCTAGCCTCTTTAACAGAGCGCGTTGAATTAAGAAATTCCATTGTACGTAATTTTTTCCACTTAATTCTACGGACTGGTATTTATAGGAATATCTACTTACACGTCGAGTTATTGACGCGAAACTATCAATTTAGCTGACTGCATAGATACATGGCCCACAGCGCGGCATTACGATTTAATACAAGGCGCCTATTATAGATATTAAAATTACACCTCCTAGCCGCTTTATACGTTATACACTTACAATTCATTGAGTCCGATACGACTCCGACACGATACTTGTTTTAAATGAAAGCGGAGAACGAGGTTTCGTTTTCAATTAACTACAAGTCTATAAACCAAGACTTCTATTGTATATATGATATTAGTATGTACCTAAACAATTACTAATAAAAGGTGTCTACAATTTACAGTCGATACATATATTAATGAATCTAGTATCAAAATCCAAACATGCAATCTAGGTAGAGTTAGATATTTTACTCCATCTTTCTGATAGGTTTCGAATGCGAAATGCGAATGCGAAAGTTTGTCATGATGTGTGTATGTTTGTTGCTCTTTCACGCAAAAAATACTGAACCGATTAGTATTAAATTTTTTTATCCCAATATTCCTACGGGATACGGATTTACGCGGGTGAAACCGCGGGCACAACTAGTTATTTAATAACAAACCCAAAAAAAAAAAATTTGAATCATAAATAAAACTATTTCTTCTCATACTGTCTTCATCAAGGACAAGATAAGAGCTAAAAGGCTGGTTATAATATAAAAATCACTACTATATATAGAATGATAATAATTTGTCAGTGGTACTTATTTACGTGTAGTGCCTAAGATTTTGCACTTTCGAATTATTCAGTTATTCATTTGAAAGAAGATATTAACAATAGTTACTTATTATAGTCATGTATTAAAGTAATAATTATAATAATATTATATCGTGTGTTGTAAATGGTAGGCCTATAATAAAAACGTGGGCGATCGAAGGCTTGAGTTATCGTTATTTTATGCGTCAAAATTGACATCTTAATTAACTGTGCTAAACAATAAACGGTTTTAAGTAATTTTGACTTGAATTAATGTTTATGATAGTGAGCTAGTAGTATCTTTATATTAAATGGTGTATAAGTCAGGTTATTAAATTATACAAAAAATTATGTTTTGCGTTTTAGGTATGGATTTGTATTCTTAGCTTAAAATTAAATGAAGAGCAATTTTCCTTGTCTATTAATAATAAATTTTATGTTCTTTTTGTTTTTGTGGTGAATTTTTACTGTGTATGTCTGCATTAGAACATCTGATGACCCTTTTTTCTCTGTTATTATAGAAGGCCTGTGTCTCTGCAGTGCACAAATGATGATGAATTCGTTTAAAAGCCAAAGCACATGTGCCAAGTAAACAAACACACATATAATAGACATGTAATAGCTAGCACACAATATAGTAAACTCTGCCTAACCCATGTCGTTTACACTTAAAAAAAATAATCACAATGTTTACATAAATGAAATGTGTTTCTGTTAGTTTTAGTTTATTATTATTTATGAATCCTCACTGGAGAATCACCGAGTGCAATTCAGTTTTGTAAACGCAGAAATAAAACTATTTGTATCCACTTCAGCCAACAGATCAATGCAGCTTTATTACGGTAACTCATATGCATTGGTAGGGGGTATATTTCAAATTTCATAGCATCCCAACGTTACATGTAACTATAACATCATTTTATGCTTTAAAATCAAAGCTACTCCCAACGCACTTAATATTATGGCCGTCAGTTAAGTGCACTAGCACTACATTCGTTGTCTCTACAATGAAATGGCAATATTCAAGGTAAAAGATCGGTAGAACAAAGTTGCTCGCGAGTAGTTTTAAAGCTTAACATTCAAGAGACAAAGTAATATGGTATAGCCACAAACGCTTTTACGGGATCTTGGAAAAAATCATATTTTACGTTTCTTGTCTGCGAATTTATAACGACGTATCTACTAGAATCACGATGTAGGTTATTCTTGGGATATTTCGTGCCAGGTTATTTAAACAGTGAATTTGTTAAAAGTATCATATGAATAAGATAACGGTGAATGTGGGCAACGTCTGGCTATAGCTGAAAAGTAATGGAGACAAGAGTGGTATATGTATGGGTAAATATAAAGGTATTTTATTTTAAAGTTCTCTGGCTTAGTATTAGATATTTCAATCTTTCGACTCCTTGGAGGCCTATCATTAGTGTAGGCACATAAGTTTTAAAAATAAAAATCTTTGTTATACGAACAAACAAATATGAATTATCTCTTTATACCACCTGCTCTTCTTCTCTTTACAACACCTGAAGAATGAAATAGGATAGACAGCTTTTAGCGCGTGCGAATTTGTTAGTGGTTGGAAAATAACGGACATTCATTTGACTGTATTAAACTTATACAGCTAGATCTTAGAGCCTGCTTATTTGGATAGATAAAAAATGAAACACATTCTTAAGAATGAACCCTTTAATCTGGGATAATCTGGGATATACATTATTTTAGCAACTCATTATGCTTCCAAATTATTAAACTTATAAGCCAACACCTTTTCTAAATTCTAAGTTACTATTTGTATAAAAATTACTTATATATATTTGCTAATTAGTCGGTGCTAATACATTATAATAATGCGTAAAAGTAGCATCATAATTTGGCGGGAAACAGGTAAGTGTGTCAACGGCGCGGGCTAGAACACAGCTAGTATTCATATCATGCCTATCTTACATGTCCTAGTTATTACTTGGTCATAGTGTTTTATGAGTGTCAAAACTTGGTTTATCATCATAGTGCTTTTTCTATTACAGATAGAAATGTTAGTATTTTTTGGGAAGCAAAAAAACAGTACAGACTTCGTATATTTTTCTCAAAAACGGGAATTTCATAGTGGGATTTTAAAAAGGAAATTGGTAGTATGAATATCTTTATATTGTGCATAATTAGTGTATAAAATCAAATGCTCATTTTTAACAAATATTTCACAACAAACCCTTTTACTTATAATAAGTTACAATATTAAGATTATTTGATTTACTTCCTACTTAAGTTAAAACTTAAATCCAAAATACAAATAAAAGCGCGGTAAAAATTCTAGCGAAATGTAGCACCATTGTTAAAACTTCGTCTTTCTTAAATAAAAGCCAGTTGCAAGTTTCCAAGAAAATCTTCTGAAAGGTTTCTATGCATAAAATAAGCCAGGCCACGGCATCGAGTTAAAAACAGCCACAAAGTTACCTACTGTTGAAATTGTCCATTCTGAACGTAAATGCATTGACAACCAGTGTTTTAGGTTCACCATTATTGCTTTTACTTATGGATATAGACTGATGTAGGCTAGCTCTTATAGAAAGATAATTTTGTCTTTATAAGTTTTGAGTGTTTATTATACTTTACTATATCATTTTAATAATTAAACCTAAATAGTATCACGATACTTTCCTATTGTCTCTAATCAATCACTACTAATATAAATGCGAAAGAAACTCTGACTGTCTGCCTGTATTATCTATACGCCAAAACGCCTGAACCGATTTGATTGAAATTTACCACAGAGATACTTTGTGAACTGACATATGACATGTCCCCATATGGGGATACGGGGACTGTCTATCTTACTGCAGCCGCATGCAGAATGCTATTATCTAATAAGTGAACCATGTATGGCTACATAGAAGATAATTTATCACAAGAACCTATCACCTGAAAGTTTTCGATCATAACGAGTGATTCAACGAAAACCCAAGTTTCGTCTAAAGCTGGAAGAGCTGTTAGAGAGGCTTATTACCTGGGATCGGACAAACTTATATGAACTGGGATTATCCTCTCTTTGCTAGAAGTGTGGACACCGTCGTTTCGATAACCATTACTATTATGGACCCTGTATCACCATTTTTAACCCTTAACATCAAAATGGTGATTTTAGAAGTTCGAAAACTTGTCTGAGGCGTGTAGTTAGGAAAACAAATTTTGGTTTACTTATGTGAAATTGGTTGCGAAAATATGCATGAAATCTACCAAGATAATATAACATACCTTTAATCAACTACAAAATACATTAAATGAACTTCAAAGGAACGAAGGTCATTAATTGCATATACATCGTTGTTGATATTTGGCAATTTGCATTAGCATAATATTATATGTAGACTAGACTTTTCTATTTGTCTTTGGAAGTGTAGGATGGTAAGATAATTGTAAAAATAGTCAATAGTCAGCTTAATATGTAATGTTCTCCAGCCTCACAGGAAAGTCGTCAACCGATAGACCAATTAGCCTCCTGTGGTTGTTATAAGCCACATTATCTTTTAAGTAACAATAAACAAGAATATAATAACAAATGATTTAAGAATAGCGATATACAAAGTTTTGCAATGGCGTTAATAATTACGGAAACTAACATTGCTTAACTCGTGAAAATCCCGCTTACCATTAAATTAATTTTAACACCCTTTTTAAAATAAACATAGTTCTCACTCTCGCGAAAATAGGTATACCTAAAAATAACCTGCAAGTAATTTTAAGCAACGTTTTCTGTTTATAGGTCAGTGGGTCGTGACTATCCGTTCCGTAATGACTACTTAGCGGTAATAACCATGCTATGTTTTGTATGAAATATTCATTCGGGTTCTTCATTTACTCGGCAAGGAGAATAAATAATAATAACTATGTACATTTCTCTATAGCGGCATCACGTAGTTTATTAGAAGCGACACAATTGCGCTCTGATGGAACCCTTGATAGCTAGATTAAGCCCTTGCTAGAAGATTATTCTAGGTTTAACAAGAGTTGTGTTTGCTGTCGTTATTTTTTATTGATTAATAACACGTAGAAGTTGTTAGCTGGTTCTTTTGGTAGGTTATTTTCATACTAATTTTCGGTGTTAGGGTGCTCAAAAGAAAATGTTTATATTATAATGTATAAAAGTCATAATAGTGTAGGACATACTTCAGCTGTTAACATTTTTAAGCCACAGATAAAAGTTTGTGCGAGTTGATCCAATGTTGTTTATATAGGTATAACAATAAATTTATCATCTCGTGGCAGATTGGCTAATGAGTGTCCACAATAAATAATTCGGGTTTGTTATTTATTAATCGTAAGATTTCGCTACTAAATCCATCTTGATCGATGGAAACTGAGAGTCCTATTAACAAAGATATTATTTCAAACGAAATGAATTTACTGATTTAATTTGAGACTACGAAATTGAGTTTGACTTTTCTAATAATAATATATTTTGGGTTGTAACTTTAAGAAGTATTCATGGAAATATTCAATTTATCTTTAAAAAATACCTTAATTTATAATATGTATACTATGCTCATAAATATTTCCAAGATTAAATTCGTTTAAAAAAAAATCAAGTAAAAGAGAATGACAACTATTAGTCAATTTTGATATAAGCAACAACTGCTATGCCGCTCTAATAATTTTCAAGTTTTAATGTTGCTTTTTCTGAAAAGATTTTTTTTGTGCATTAATAATATCTCTAAAAATAACATCGTGTGACCCACTTATATAGAAACTTCTAATAAATGAACATTCTTTTACTCGTGCGACACTTTTTCTATCAATTCACGTACACGTGTTCGGTAATTTATCGCACGCTCCAATAATAGACGCCGTATTGGTACAGATTAATGTCACAAAAGATTAACATCGTTACGCACATGATTTATTTAATTTGACAAAATGTCGGTCTGTGTATCGGTAGCTGGTTGGTTTCAGTTTACTGACACGGTTGAATCGAAATCATTTTCGATGGTACTTATTATTCTGGGTGACTATTATTGACGTCATTTAAGCGATTTAACTTTAAGCCTTTTATATTGGTATTTACGCCCGCAAATTTACCATTTCATATTGATATTGCTGGTGGGGCACCAGCTTCTTTGCCAACTATAACGTAAAGATGTAATGTGTTTGTATGCAGTAGTCGAGGACGCTTTGGCACGAAATGTGCTAGCTTGCACCGGGGAAGTACCACACACTCACAGAAGAGTGTTTCGTTCAGTGAGTGGGGGAGCCGAATGCCCATATCCTTTTCCATACCCTTCCAAGTTCTTACCTTTCTTTCGTCAATCCTTTTCGTCAATCCTTCCATTAAATCCCATTCCAATTTCAGGTCGGCAGTCCATTTGTAGAGGCGTAAGGTCTGCATTTACCTTACGCCTCTCAAAATGTTCATGGGCGGTGGTAGCGCTTACCATCAGGCGACCCACCAGCTCCATTGCTGACTATGACATAAAAAAATCTGAAATATTTGGTAACCTAGTTGACAATAACTACTCGTACACCAATGTCCGTTTGTCTAGTATTCAAAAACAGTTTTTTTCTTATTTGAAAGTGAAATATCAAAACTTGAAAATTGGCGATGCAAAAATTGGAAAAAAGGAGCGTGCTATAAATATGAAGTTATTCGCCGATAGGTTTTATGTTTTCTCTACTACGCGGGGTTGAACTAAGGGGATTTTGTTATATTTACGTTTATTTGGCGGTAAAGGGTATGTAGGTAACCTATTTCACGGTAGAGCGGTGTGTCTGACATTCTACCCTTCCGGTTGAGTTGCCATCATTGTTGGAAATGTCAAAACTAGTCACCTGTTGTAAATATTCGATCTTAGGATAAGGTTTGCTGTTGTTACTTAACAATGCGTGATTTTACGATGTGTTATTATTAGGTTTTATTGATGATATTGATGGTTATAGACTCAAGGTTATCGAACATAAGATATGGTTCGAATCCCATAATCATAATATTCCTTATTCGTCAGGAAATAAGAATTTCTGTTGTTGTTTAATTATTTTAAACAAAAAACTAGTAACATAGTACTAACTAACCTTTAAATGGTGAGAAATAGACCAAACTTAAAGGCGACCAGACCAAGGGAGAAACCAGCTTTCAATTAAAAAAAGAACTGTCAATTTTCACCTAGTCGAAAATTCTGATGTAACAAATATAAAGAATACAGTCGATTCGAAAACATCCCCATTTTTTGAGGTCTGTTGTATGCCTATTACTTAAATTGCGAGATTTGAAAGCCTTCAAACGGTGATCACAATTTTAAGTGTCTTGATTTTATGTCTTAGTTTTGTGCCTTGTGCCACAGATTATAAAAAAGAATATTTACTACCTTGGGCCTTGATTTCATATTAACATTGTTACCATGTCTTTTTATTCATTCTATACTCCAATTATATAATCTGTGGTAACTTACGATTAAATTAATGTGTTATTCATTGGAAAAAGTCTTACTACGAATAAACTGCTAGAGCCATTTAAATGTATATAGGTAATAGATCACAGTTGAGTTATTCCAGAATTCAACGATCTATACGCTGATTGACACCGCGACCTACCCTACCTCAATGGCATACCGATTAGATCAGAAGATCATCTTAATATAGACTTTATAGCCTTACGCTTACGATTGATTTTAATAAGATAACAAATATAACCTTTTAAGTTGGATTTTGAATTGTTAGAAATTAAACGCAAATATCCATATCATTAATATAATCAATTAATCTGACGGTAGACGACAAACGGCACGGTGATTCTTAAACGCAAGCGCACGCCTAAAAGTCTCGAGCCAAAGTGACACGCGCGCGCCACCGCCCGGCTCGGTAGCTTCACTCGGTGTTGCCAACACTCAGTGTTGCCAACAGAATGCAAACGTTCACTGCTTAAGATTTACGCAATTATTCTGTTATCGAGTAATGTGATTTTGATATTGGCCATGCGTAATTATTTACATATTACATGCCTCTTCATATAAAGTATATTAAACTTTGACCTGTAATATAATGAGACAGTAGTCACTTATAATTATTAAAACTTTCAGAGGCCACTTATTGGATTTAGGTTTGTATAGAGTAGTGTTATTGTTTTTTTCTTCTTTATGTCATAGCGGGCAACTGCTGGTTGTTCGCTTGATGCTAAGCCATTAAACACCGTATTTAAACATTTGCAAAGGTTTTTTTTATGTCATAGTTGGCTACTGAGCTGGTGGTTTGCCTGTGAGTAGAAGGAAATAAGCCTCCGGCTCCCCCACTCACAGTACGAAACACAATAGCAAGCTATTATTTCACGCCGGTTTTCTGTAGGGGTGTGGTGCTTCCCCGGTGCGAGCTGGTCCAATTCGTGCCGAAGCATGCTTGACTCCCACAAAAAGGTAATGCGCTTTTACAGAGAGTGAAATAAGGAAAGGATTGACGACTGGAATGAAGCGAAGGATGACGAAAAGGAAGGGACCCTTAATAAAAGTAATAATTATAAAAAAATGATGACTTGTTTGGAATTTCATAGGCTTAGGGATTTATAGACAGACCCTTATGGGTGATCGTGGTCTGGAATCACCAGTATTCTTTATAACGTTCACTTTATTAAGCTCTAAACTAGCATGAAGGTCGGTTCTTTAGGCTCGCTAAATAATTGTAGATTAATAAATGCTTTTATCTTTATAACGACATCCGTATATGAAAGAATACTGTAAATCATTCGGAAATATTTTGTCTATTTTCTTTTAAATTTAAAACATACTTAAATTGATTTCTACTATTTATTAAATTTCTTCTTCATCTCCTCCTAATTAATTAATAACTACGCCTGCCTAATAAATACGCACTCAGCTTAATCCAGTATATAATTGTATAAATTTTAAATTGTTCTGTATAAACAATGACTTCATCATATTTCAATCATATAACATTTATAATCTCAAAGTGCTGTAGCTATAAAAAGATTATCCCAATTTAGCATTGAAACGCATTTAATATCTTACTTATCATAGCTGTGGCTTAATAATTGCTGGGAGCCGCCACTATCCTCTATTGTCCATGGAAGTAACTGGTACGGAATTAACGGTAATCATTAATAGAACGAACAGGGCCGCTCATTAAGGGCCTAGATAAGGCCCTCACCGGGCATGGATAATAATTATCCTAGAAAAACTGAAAAATGATTTGTAATTCATACCGTTTTCCCAATGTTATACTTTAAATTCTTAATACTGTTTCATATGGTTTTGTACATTTTTGGGTTGAATTTTAACCGTTAAGCTATCAATTAAACGTCAACACCATGATAAAAGTACCTTTTTATGCCTGTTATTAATGATAATTCGTGTTTTAAATGTCGTTGTGAAAATATTTATAAGTATCCCACTCTCAATTTTTTTAAACTACAGAGAATATACTTACAGCCAATAGACTTCTTTAGACGTTATTTTATAAATAGATATTTTATGAATGAATGTCAAATAAGTAAGGAATCATAAATCTGGGGCCTCAAATCACCACATTTCATCCCGCAACCATTATTGAATGGTCCTAGCCGGATTCCTTACTCGGCAGAATTAACTGCTCATTATATGATCGTCACACTGACAGAATAACCGCTGATAAAACCACCAATTTAATGGATTTCCAAAGCCACCATGACGATGGCATGATTACATTTGTTAACCTTATTGAGAACTATCTAGCTTCTGGAGTTGAGGTTATGTCTTGCTGTAAATTTTTTGTTTTTTAGTTTTCATTTTGTTACGTGTGTTTTTAGTAGTGATGCAATGTTTTAAGGAATTATTATTAAAAATATGGGGAGCGTATTTTTGGTGAATGGATTTCAATTAAAATTTTACTCTCACACATTTAAAAATGCAGAAATCAGTCATTCATATTGCATAAATGTTTTTTGGCAGAAATGGAAGAAATCTGTCGTCTCTTTACATTATTCATATGATATATTCGTAACTAAACGATTGGCTGAAATTCTATTGACTTAATATACACACACTCACACATTATTCACACGCACACACAACACCTTAAAATAAAGGCTTAATAAGTTAGGCATGATTCAGATCAGTTTTATCATGATATTCCACAGCTTTTTATTGCGCAAGCAACCCTCGATCAAGCAAAAGAGTTATAGCAGTAACCAAGTCAATAATCCTGCAAACAATTGCTCCAAATCTGTAATGCTATCCATCATCTTGACGTCACAACATGGCGACTAATCTCCGGCCGATGATTATTTGTGGTCGCTAAATCTATTAGCCGTTCTATCTTGTATTGGTTCGATTAATAGTGACGTCATCGTTTCCAGTAGTAATGTATCTTAGGTTGTATCAATAAATAAACTAGCTTGCATATTGTGTTTTATTATTTTGTTTGGTGCTTAACTAACGTAAAAAGTTATGTATAATTTCATCAAGATGTTTCATATGAGTCTGTTCAAGCAAATAGTTCTGACTTGTTGCCATAATAATAAAAAAAAGATACTTTTTTAGATGTGTCTGTGTATGGATATATATAAAACCGTTGTCATGTTTTAAATAGTGTTATGCCACGTGCCAAGTAAATACGGATGATGAGAAAATAATGGATTATAAAAAATTATGAGTATATTATGGTAACACTGTAATTTATGTCTTCATTGTTGGACTAGCGCCGTTTTTAATCGCGGTGACATAGTTTTTTTCAATCAATTGCACGACATAGATAGATTTACTGGCTACAGTCAACATTTGCGCAGGGACATGTAATTATTATAGATATAACGAACGTGCTACACAGAACGCCTTGTCGTTTGTGCATTCGATTCCTAATAAATTGATTTTACGTGCCTGTGTGTAATCGACCTAAGGCTGGTTACTCAGGACGCGACTATGTTAACATTTATTTAATAATTTATAGTTTATATGAGTTAAATACATATATAATTTTAATGTTTGTGATGTTGCGGTATATAAAATGCTTACGTAATTATTAATTGCATTATTATAATAAATAATATTGTTCTCACTTTAACATACCATACGTTCAAATGTTAATTATATATTTCATAAGGGGCGACTTTTCGATCTTTGATAAAATATCATACCGTGTAAAAATGTCATCTCCAAAATGTCAAAAGTGGGGACATTAGAAGACATTTTTGAAGTGGTAGATTTTCGACGAATAAATTTTAACCAAGGATTTAAAAATCAACCTTTTTTTTTAACTTTGATCCAAAGCACGTAAATATTCGCATTTAAAACTTCCTAGAAATGTTAAATATTTACTGAAATTTTCAATCACAAACACTCTGGGTAATCATATGAAGATTATAGCCCAATCTTAGACATACTCAATTAAGGGTCAAATAAAGCCATGTGCAAAAAGAACCTAACATTTACACTCCAACTAAGCGACTATTACCCAACAGATATGTTGCTTAATTTATGTTTAATCTCCTTAAGAATTATGCAGCCGATCATTAGGACAACACTTGTGAGTAACCAAACATTGTTTTCATTAATCCCAATAAAGCTCTAATTCAAAGGACTAAGGCACAAAGTCGATTGAATGAGCATATATAGTTGTAAATAAGTATTGTTTCACGGTTTGTAAATTACATTCACTGCACCTATTGCGACCTTTTCACAGCGGTTCCTTATCGAAATTGTTGTTATTAGCTAAATTAGTAAGTAGGCACGTGTTTATTTATCGTTTTTCTGATTGTTCTCAACGTTTTTGGGTTGAAGGAAATAGTTTCGGCCATTAATCATGTGAATTGTTAAAGTGTAGTTAGGAGTTGCGTCTGTCGGATAAATTCTTAAATCTTTGTTTTATTACAGGTTTTGGGTGTTTTGTTCTAATAGGTTTATCGATAGTATTATTAGAAATATGGTGGATGCCGCGGATCCTCCCAGATAACTTGAAACAATTAGGTCAGCAAAGAAAAGACCTCATTTTAATTCTGAATAACAGTAACATAAGTATTTTTTCCAAATAGCTTAGTGGTATGAAGATTATCACGCAATGATAATTTATCTAAATTTATACTTAGATACCTACCGACATGGCAATGATATCTACCACCATCCAGAGTAATGCCTATTACTAGCACGTTCTTTTCCCTGATATCTTTATGTCATATTAAATGTATTATTTTTCGTGTACATGTATACCTTACATATTTATACACATAGACGATAAACATACATGAAATATCTCATCGCACGATGAATTTAACATTGCATTTATTTACACTATAAATGGCCCATATATAACTTTCAGCCGCCACCACTTCGCATTGAAAACTCGTATTATTTTCACGTGCATGCATCGGAATCGTCCAATTTTATTCGGTTCATTCTGGTTCCGGAAAGTCCATCAAGTTGTAAACGATCGGAATCCTCTTTCGGCCGGAATGATTTCTGCTATTTGCTGAGAGTTACTGGGTCAGCGGTAAAAGTTGTGAAAAACAGAAATACACCTCTGATTTATTAGCGGTGCTGTGTACAGTTGGTGGAGCGACGTACCAACATTGTGTGTGGAATTGAATTTTGTTTCGTTTCGATATAAATCTGTACACGTAAATAAACTTGGAGGGTCAATATAACAATGTTTCTTGTGATTACATTTATTAAGTTTCATTAGCTTTTATGATTATGTAATTACTATTATTATATGAATGTAAAGAGTTTCTGTTTTTGATAGTGTAAAATTTATCCTTTTATAAATTGATGTATGAGAGGGAGAAATGAGAAGCGATAATATACAAATTTAATATCCTTTATATTATTACCAAAATTTTATATATGAAAAAGATTTCAGTCTGAAAACGCATAAAACATAATTGAATTGACTAACATAGCTTATGAAACATACTTTGAATAAATATCAAAATATATTGTGTAGTAAAATATTTATTGATGTTTCATATGTATCGTAAACCACGAATCAGCGTTTTTTAAAATACGAATAAATCAGATATTTTTTGGTACAAGAATCAACAATATAGTAATTAGTTAAGGATCCTTTTGCACTATGCTTTAGAGAAAAGATCTTTCATATTATTCGATAACTTTCTATTTTTTTGAAGGTACATCTACCTTGCATTTATAATAAAAATAAAAATATGTACAAACTCAAAGAAGTACCGATTTTTTTCAGTACACACTTATTGCAAGTATGTTATTTATAGTATTTTAGACGTATATTTAAGAAAAACTGTACTTACATTATTTTATATATTTAGATCACTTTAATAGTACGGTAAGTAGTTCATTAATTATTACATAGTAATTATTTATAACTAAATCAGTTAATACATTAGGTAGGTGTTTTCACCAAAGATAAGGAAGTAATAGATAGTAGGAAGTAGGTGTGTAAATAAGTATATGCACTCATTTATTCTTTTTAATCTAGATATATTTAGCACAATGTTCAAAGCTTGCGACTTCATAATATCTCCGAACCGTTACAATGTCTCCAAGAAATATAAATTCTTCTTCAATCATAAAATTCAATTGCATTTCCTTATTTCACAAACGCGTTAGGTCGGCTAATGTAATTGATCCTTTATAGGTTTGAGTATATAAAATATCTTGCAAACATCGTTAAGAGATAAACTTCAGATAGTTCCGTCCCCTTTCAATTCAATAAACAAAGCGTTTGTTAGAAAGAGATGCATGATAAAGTACTGTTTCACATCACAGCATTTAAATGTCAACGCTTTGGGCGGGAAAGGAATGCAAGAGTAGATAAAATTTTAAGTTTGTCATACATTTTCTGAGTGATAATGTCTTCTTATATAATTATACTTTCTTATGAAGTTAGAATAGAAGTAAAGAAGATGATTGGTGATTTAATAGATACTCGATGACCCTTTCTTGGTAATAAAGCTTTCTTCGACCAGTATAGTATTACTTATCTGTGTTTACTTCGTTCGATTCTCTGTGAAAACTGGTAGGGCTCACAGGCTCACATGTAAAAATAACATAGAATATAAAAGATGTGTTATTATTAGAATTATTTAATATAATAATAACTTATTTTATATAAATGCTACTCCTTATTTCATAACGATTATAAACAAGTATTTCTTAATTGTAATTTTACATCTCGAATAATTAAATATTAACCCATAAACAATACATAAAAAATTAGAGCGTATTGTAATAAACATTTTATAAAAATTATATTACCCGTAGCAGGAATTTCCATATTATATGATCGTTTAGTTTAATAGTTATAATGATACTGTAGGATTTAATAATGACACGTTTTGTGTAAATTACGATTAATGAGATATTGCTATGTTCTAATTGATAGCGTTGAACATTTTAGCATTATTAATATTAATGAACGACATGCATAGATATAATATAATATGCGTTATACGCACTATTGTTGTATAAATTTTGATAAAACTCTAATACGTAGTTGTTTCAAAATTATACGAAACATCTACAAATCTTTAAGATCTAAGTAATTTCTAATTGAAACAGATCCTTCATTTAGGATAAAACCTTTTTGTTCGGGATCAATCTATTTTATCTTTCATTTTCTTCCGGTATAATAAATACACCTATTGAGTTGTTATCTAAGGTATCTATTATATATATTATTCTTGATTAAAATTTTTGTATGATAACAATTTTATTCTTACAAACTGAAACGATCTGATGCTTTTATATATTACGTAATAGGATATATGAGAGTATGATGTTTAAGAATTATTATTTATCCACTGGTGTGAGTTAACTTTATATAAAATCAATCAATATACTTTCCTCACCCATCCCAGTCCATTCCTTCTTTTCAGTCTTTAATCCTTTCCTTTTCCCTTCTCCCATAAAAGCGGGCAGCACATTCGTAGAGGCACTACCTTTGCGAATGTTCATGGGCGGTGGTGATCGCTTACCATCAGGCGAACCACCAGCTCAGTTGCCCGCTATGACATTAAAAAAAAAAACATATATATATATATATATATATCACAAGTTTATATATATATATATATATATCACAAGCAAGAATTGTATCACTGCATGAATCCCAGGTTGCATAAATTATGAAAACGGAATCTAAATACACAGTTATTATATGAATGCAGTCGGTGACATTATAACCCCAGCCGTGCCTATTTCCAGAAATCATTAGATTTATAAGCTTGTTTTCGCAACGACAGGTTTCCTTTCACTGGGAAATGTAGGCGCGACGACCCACGGGCCATCCCGATGGCAATAGCAATAATTATCTAAGAGCACCAAGAGCCAGTATAGGAATTGCATATTCGACGCATTTGTTCTAATTGATTTCGATAGATGTCTTATGTAGTCATCTAATGTGTTGCTTCATTTAGTTTAAAGCAATTAGGTGTTCGTTGTGGGTGTTATTTATTTGTTAAATGATGACGTAACTGATAGGTTGAAGTTTAAAAATATGATTGTCTCTCTCGTCATAGCCAAATACATATTTAAACATTAAGAATGTTATTAACACGCTTATATTAGCTTCATTGTATATTTGTATGGCTGTATGGAACATTCAACATTTGTATACTTTTCTAAGGTCAGTGACAATACAATAATTACATGTATTTACCTTATTATCTCGATTAGGATCGCCAGGATTTAATCATTTCCTAACGTACTATATACAATAGCAGGGAGAAAATTCGTTCTGAAAGTTGATTCATGAATAAGGTGTTTTCGTTTTTTGGGGTTTTTTTTAACTATATTGTTATCTCGATTAAGTGATACTGAAACAGAGAAGTTCTCACCACTGAGCCACCACCGCATAACATAATTAACAGTAGATAATACATATAATTACTGTAATAAAAATTATGTTGTTTTTGGTTAAGTTCCAAATTCCTTACATGAAACATTTTCTTTATAATATCGAATACAACTACGTATATACTTCACCTTGTCACAAATTTTCCTCACAATTACCAACTATGTATATTAATATCAAAGAACTTATCGTGTTTTTGTGAAATACTTCTTATGCGCGGTCATTAGCGTAATCGCGAAACATTGAATTTCATTACGTAAAATATATGCAGAATTCATTTAGAGGAATTACTGTTGGCAATCAATGGTAATGGGTAAATTATTCTGTCACGAAGATTGATACATATTCAAGTTTAGCTTTTGCCGTGTTCATGTTGTTGTGACTGTTAATCAATTATTTGCTGGAATACATTTAACTTGCTTTTTCTGTGTCTTTTGCAAATCAATGTCTGGTGGGATTATCATGATGCACAAGGGATTAAAGGTTTAAAGATTTACAAATTTCCGTTTCTTAGTACCCATTAACTGAACCCGAAAATATCCAAAGAGATTGTTACATCGATATTAAGACGGTATCTCTTGGATTAGTTGTAGTAATGTTAGACAAGAATTGAAGTCCTTTACTAGAAAAATTATCACACTAAAAACTGCACTCGATTCTCTTCAAGGATAACTATTAAGCTGAATGGTTATCTCCTATAAGCACATATTCCTTTTCCATACCCTTCCCAGTGCTTTAATTTATTCTTATCATCAATCCTGTCTTTATTCCCCATACATAAAAATTCTCACAACAAATCAAAATATTTTTTATAAAATTAATTCGGCAATTTTAATTTGATTACAGTTATAAAGTTTTCAAGTAATACATTAATGTTCAGAACCATTAATTAAATTCATTTTGTAAATACAAAACAGCATGTTATAAATGTTAAATACGAAATAGCAAATAGACCAGCTTACCATAAATTATTATAATCCGATTAAATAATATGCCTCAAACTAAAGCGGCACTTATTTGAAGTTATCATTATTCGCCGATAGATTACAATTTTGGGCTTTAATAGCGAGCTAAGTTAGGTCTTAGGTTAGGTCTTTAGATGTAGGCGATAGTGCATATTTAGGATTTGCGTAACCAGCGGTAAGCGGTACTTTTGTTAGTGTTTAAGTGATTGGTGTGATATTGTAAAATATTTGGTAATTGTAGGTATAGTAGATAAATTTGAATCTTAATTGATAATAATTCGTTCGTACAGAAACAGTCGTTTGAGTAACATTTCCTTTTAGAGCCAGGTTCTTTGAATTACTTTGTATCTAAATATTACAAACGCATAATTTTATGAGAATGCATGGATGCGTGTTTGCTACTCTTTCACGTGGAATCCTCGAACTAAACTAAACTAATTTAGGTGGTAATGTAGCTTATAACAGATAAGCCAACACTATACCTGTAAGACACACATACATTCGTAAAAGGTCTCACAAAAACAACTTACGGTTATATTATTTATTAAATTCCAACATTTTCAACCGACTTCAAAACAAAGGGGAAGGTTATCAATTCAACCGTATTACTCTACAATACAATAGAGAAGTTTACTGGGCATTCACTAAAATAATTAAAATAAATAATCACTAAAATATACAAAGTATTTAGTAATTAAAAACTTTTTAGCGGATTTTAAGCGCGATTTATTCATTATATTATTAACCCGACGTTTCGAACACTTTACAGCGAGCGTGGTCACGGGGAGACAAAGTGGTCATACAAAAATGAATCCCACCACCACCCCTGTCAACTCGCTTCTGTCGGTAAATCATTGTTTCAAAGAGCCCGCCACCTCTGTGATGCTGCCCACCTCAGCGAGGAACTGCAGCATGTCGAGCGAGTACTACGTGAAAACAATGTGCAGAAGCCTCCACGGCACACAGAAGTCGAATGAAGCCACACACAGTTGCACGACAACCAGCCTACCTACCATATGTGAAGGGTGTTACTGACAGAAATGGAAGAATTCTAAAACGAGCTTCAATCAAAACTATATACAAGCTGCACAAGAAGATGAACCAATTCTTGAGATCAATAAAAATAATATTCCTTTACAAGAAGCAGGTGTGTACAAGTTAGACTGTTATTGTGGTCTCTCCTACATCGGCCAAACAAAAAGAAGCATTGGTAGCCGACTGAAGGAAGACATAGCGGATATCAAGCATAGGCGTCACAAGAAGGCTGCGGTATGTGAACACACCCTGGACAACAACCAATTCTTACGATTCGACCAACCACAAATCCTCGCCAGTTTAAATAGATTTTTTCGAAGACTTGTACGTGAGGCTATTGAAATTAAAAACATCCAAATTTCAACAGAGAAGATGGTTTGCAGCTTTCCAACACCTGTGATCCTGTTATCAAGAATTTAAAACCCCATGGACACATACCAAAAGACCAGAAGACACTATCAGCCAATACTGCTAACATCCAGAAAAATACTCCACATACCAACTGCGGAGACATAGGTGGAGGTAGTTCACAAACAACAATTTTTGTATGACCTTCAAGACACATAACATCTCAGTCTCCCCGTGACCACGCTCGCTGTGAAGTGTTCGAAACGTCGGGTTAATAATATAATGAATAAATCGCGTTTAAAATCCGTTAAAAAGTTTTTAATATCTTAGTGTATAATACTCGCGTGAAATCAAACACAAGAAAATACTATACAAGGTATGTTAATTTCATTTCGGTTATTTATCTCGTTTTAATCTTGTTTAACTTTATACAAGCGCTGCATAGGAAATAATTTAGTGAATGCTGAAACTCGCTGAATTATGTACGTATATAACCCAGTAGATTTATGTTTATTATACACCTGATTATGATATCACGTATACGTACAATGCTATTTAGTCGCGTAATATTTCTCTATATGGTGCTGAGTTGAATCTAATCATATTACAGCCATAAATGGTGCAGGAGTTCGATTTAGCGATGTTATTCAGAGATAGATATATATGATGGCCATTATTGCATTAAAGATCAGTATATTAAAAATATTTTAGAGTTTATACTTATAGAAATGTTTCTATATATCTATAAGCAATATTTGTTTTTCGTTGTTTTAATTTTGCTTCTGTAGATGTTAATTAGTGGTATTTAAATGAAATACGAATATTAGAATAACTATCACACACCTTCATGTGTTTTGAAATGGTTTTGACACACAGATAATGAAATTTATCGCATCTTTTTTAATTTGACATTCATGAAGTGATTTTTATTGCAACCTTTTAAAGCATTATATATGTTTGTCATGAAGCATCGAGCAAAAGCGAAAATCTTCGCTAAAAATGCCGCTAACAGGTGAACGTAAATTGCAATGTTTTAGACTCAAGGCGACAAGATGTGTATAAAGATTACTATTCACAGCACGGAACAGGTCTCGATCCATTAAAGTTGTTCGATCGTCGAGTTACAATGTTGCATTCAGACAACACCGCTTTCGTTTATGATCAATGCGACGAACGTGTCGCATTACTCGCGCTGTGTGAGTGGGCAGCTTTATTGTACACAATTCTTGGTATTGTAGAATGTTTCCTCTTTGTTGCTTTTACTTTAAACTAGGATAAGATGGCTAATTTTATTTGTATACTAATATCGATAGACGATCTTGTAAATATAGCACTAGCGGTCTGCTTCGGCTTCACCTGGGGTATGTGTGTTCTCTCCATGAGATCCTTCTTTGCGGTTAATAAAATCGCGTCAAGAAAATTAGTCTAATTGGTCGACCCGCTCTCGAGTATTTCGCTTAGATATTTGACGATTCATTTTTTTGTCTATAGATTGATTTTGATAATGCGAAAGTTTTTTCGCTACGGCTAAGTTTTTTCCTAAGTGACTTTTCAGCTTGTACTAGTAATTTTATTAGTATTAGATATTTAGAGCTGAGGAAACCTATCCAGGAATTCATATAAATTCATGCATTCGAAACTGTATAATTCTAATAAACCAAGATACCATAAATTTTGATGCAATTGGCAGGATAATAGACTAGTCTTTTAGTATTTTCCTAAAACACCTAGCGCGGGACATACAATGTCTATTAACAGTCAGTATTAAGTGTCATTGATTGTTATTCCTAGTTATTCGCAGTAAAGTTCGACCTCTCGTGATTCGCTGATAACATTGGTCTAACGGTGTTTAGTTAGGGTTGCCTGAAAGAAAATTATTATTGTATAAAACTCAATACACGCATAACTCTTATAGCTATATGTTATATAAATAATTAGTTTAAATATTAACATGAAGACTTACATTTCAACAAAATAAGCAATGTTAAATCGCTCACCAATCTATATTTCTAGTAAACGTAAATACAAAATTTCCCGCCATTTAAAAAAAGAAAAGTATTTTAAAAATAGCACAAATATTTATGCATTTTAATGACAGTTCGTAATGAGATTCGGAACTACTTTTGTAATTATGTAATATTATTGTTCTATGTTTGATATTTTTTTTTATTGAAATTATTGATATCCTTGTTTCATATTTATGTTTAACTTTGTACTGATTAGATTGTTTAATTATTTAGATGTGGCATAAATTTATTAAACATATAGATTTTTCACATTCCCTAAGTTAGCCTTTATTTATTAAAATGTCAACCCTAGATGGGGAAAACAGGATAGTTATCAGTAGAGATCTAGGTGTCCCAAAGGTTGTTCTGCTATTTAGTAGCTGGTTAGCTGGTTCGACGCCGGACACGACACGTCACTTAGGGATTCAGACGTGCTAAAGATTTATATCCAGTGCTTTTATAATGAGGCGATCTTTTGTAATGATTCCCGCTTTTTGCAATACTAATTTCGGATAATTATAATACACTTTCTTTATGTTTCAATTGTTTTATATATTACTAGCTGCGCCCCGCGGTTTCACCCGGGTAAGTCCGTATCCCGTAGGAATGTCGGGATAAAAAGTTGCCTATATGTAATTCCAGTTGTCCAGCTATCTACGTACCAAATTTCATTGCAACCGGTTCAGTACTTTTTGCGTGAAAGAGCAACAAACACACACACACACACATCCTTACAAACATTCGCATTTATAATATTAGTAGGAAGGATGATGAGGTTATGTTTGTTATAGAGTAAACTCAAAGTTAATAAAATATGAGAAGATACCTCAATCTACGTCTATAGTAATACTAGAATACCTTAGAAGTATTATTTACCTTAATTAATAGATTTGAGTGATTAAAGAACGTTTGTCTAGTCATTATGCTTAAGAGTTATCGATTTATTAAAACTGAAGCAAAAACAGTGTTAAAGAATATAGAAATACTGTAACAATATTATTAATTAATGTTTAATTGGCAACATTTTACGTGAGCGTAGTGTTTCTGATATGTGTAGGCAGAAATTTATTGTTATTTCTAGAAGAGATTCTCGCTTACAGTTTGTTTACTTTGTTTACGATTTGTTTAGTTATTATTTTTTATTTTTAAGAACGCTTATAAGCCGGAACTAGATCACGCAAATGAATATGAACGAGTCTGGTGGTTCTTCTGGGGTCTAATTACGTAATGACAAAAACGAAAATGACATAGTGGCTGTACTGGCAGCACAAGGCCCAAGCCTCATGCGCGGGCGTAAATCGAACGTGAAAATTTAACCATTTGTTCCAAAAGAAAACTGTATTTTCCGATAGTCGATATAAAAGCAGATGAAAGCAGTATAATGCAATATTTCTCCGGTATGGTCTACAGCTTGCCATACCGACGAAAAGGCGTTTATTTAAACAAAATAACAAATTAATGTACCAAGCTATTTTTTGTTTCATACCGCCAAAATCTGGAAATAGTTAGAACTAGCGTTAGATCCATTTGAGATAAAAGAGAAAAAATTACTCCTAATCCTGTCCTATCCTATCCTACTAATATAATAAATTTGAAAGTTTGTGAGGATGGATAATTATGTATGTGTATGTGTATGTATGTTTGTTATTCATTCACGTAAAAACTACTGAACCGATTGCAATGAAATTTGGTACGTAGATAGCTGGACAACTGGAATAACACATAGGCAACTTTTTATCCCGATATTCCTACGGGATACAGACTTACGCGGGTGAAACCGTGGGGCGCAGCTAGTTCAACATATATAACTGCATAGGTTTTTATTGCAAACAAAAACAATTTAAATACACAATGCCTATCTAACTTAAATGGGTTTCTCATAATATCGCAACGAAAGCCACATCCTAAACTAACTCGTATAGAGACGTATGGCGTACTTTATAATAAAATATCTCCAGGAACAGGTTTCATATTGAACGTTTAAAACTTTCGTCTTACCTTTGAAAATATTTTTAAAGAATTTCATAAAGGATCCCTTGCAGGTCGCGATTGGGTAACCACGTTATGTAACGCCATTTAATAAAATTGTGGAGTCAAATCTTTATTAACTAAACACTAAATACCAAAGAAGATAACATATTAATGTTACTATTATAAAAACGCGAAAATTTATGACGCTTGTGTTGTATTTTCGTTCAAAAACTGTAGGTTGGGAAGAATTTTTAAAATCGGTTCAGTAGATCCAGAGATTACAAACTTACACATTCACAAACTAACGTGTTTGTAATATTAGTATAGATAATTATATATTCATGATATTTCTTTCTTTTAAATAAAATAAACTTTGTAACTATTTGTAATAAGGCTATGGCGTACAGTAAAAAAAGTAAATACACATCCGCAAACAAAAGCAAACAACCTACATTCGATAAAACAAAATTTAAAACATTTTCCAAACATAAAGCACTATTGCAGTTTGACCACATACATCGCCAATCCTCGCATAAATCCGATACTTTATCGGACAATGACGTCATCGGTAATTCAATAAGAGAGCAATAAATTGAAGTATCAAAACTGAAAGACCGCAGTATATTACAGAGGTTGATAGCATGCGAAATTAAATACTTCATCCGATCGCCCGATGACAATGTAAAATAAAATGTTTTGATTGTAATTTATATTACGTACTGATGTTTATGGGGCGGTGTAATGTAACACGATTAAAGCATCGAGTGTCTACACTTTCATGGTCATTATAGAGGTGCTTGAGTTATTTACAGATAAACACGAGTTTCTAATGTTTTTGTTTTTAACAATTGCAATGTTAATAAATAAATAGGTTCGCGCAGTATATGTATTTCCATTACTTTTTTTATTAATTGTGAACTTTATTGAAGGGTTTCTATTAACATTTTGTTTTTCCCGTAGGTTACGTTACGAACATATTAAAAAGAATAAAAGGCAGATCAGTTTTTATTGCTTGGTTTGTTTTATTTTTAAGGGTTATGGTAACACTTTTGAAATATTATACTGCGACTGTTACTACTTTATAATAACCTTTCAACCAGAGAAAAATCGTATGGTCGAATTGTATAAAAATTTCTTTTAATATCACCCTACTAGTGTTAATTACTTTTAGGTTCATTCTAGATCCTTATTTTATTTTTACAACAAACGAAACAATAATAATGAAAAGTAATTTTAATAGCTTATTATAATTCAACCACAAAGTAAATTTTCTATATAAAGTTGTTATTCCAATCGGTTGACTTTTGAATTTAAATTTATGTAATTTAAAATTAATGTTTAAAAAATGTTAATAAATAAGACAAGTGCTAGGAAATTGTGAAAGGAAATAAATGACGTAACAATTAAAATCATAACACATGCATAATATCACCTTTAAAAACCCGAATAAAAATTCATACAGGGAGTCAAAATCCCATAAAATGCGTCGTTATCTTTGGAGGCTATAATTAAATTATGAATTCATGCATAAAACATCTGCAGCTGATAGGATCTGACGATTAAAATGAGCCTGATCCTATATCGACAGGGAAAAATCTTAGTGTATTGAACTCGACCTGTTGAAGCCTACAAAATATGTATTATGAAAATGATATACCTACGCTTATGATATGATCAGAATTACATGGAATTTTTATACTATGTCTACAATTTACGGTTGAAGAAATAAAGTAGTTTTGTTTTTAGTAATTGAGTTGCTGAGAATATAAGGGTGTTACCTGTTATCATATTTTTACAAGTCGGTTATATAATTCTTTAAGCTTTTATTATATACATTAATATAAAGGGACAGTTTGTGAGTTTATAAGTTTGTAGCGTTGTAGGGGGATTTTTATTTTCGATATATATACAGAACCGATTTTAAAAATAAATTTTCCTAGAGAAAATCACATTATTGAAAGACTTTATTATGTTTTTATGCCGCGTCAATACAGGCGGAGCCTAGACGTGTAGCTGTATTTTTTGTCACCTCATGACCGAAGATTTGAATTCGATATGTGAGGCGTTAAAATAAACGTTTCATATAATATCCAGTAATACAATGTAAGGGCTTTATTTTCTTATATTATTTTAATGTTTTGATTCAAATTTACACTTAACCTCGTACTTTTTAATAATTCTCTGACTTAACGTCATTTAATTTTAAATATTATCTTATTATTACACCTTTATGTAGTATTATATTTTTTTATCTTTACTATAATGGTTTTTTTCCATTTTATAATTACAATAAAAATTACTAAAGAGAAATATTAATAGCGGGTAGGTACCTACAAACTGCAGCTTAATCTGTATAAAATGATTGCAACGGACTAAACATATTGCTTACATTATTCAATATTTAAAAATCACTTCGTTGAAATTCGATTAAATCAAAATATTCGTTTATTTAACATTCTACGTACCTCATGCCAAATACCTGATATCATTTCGCATTGAATTGTTAATCGACGTCTCTTATCGTTTGCCGCGCAAAAGTACACAAATCACACCTCTCTTTCGCGCGTCTTTTATTTTTTTTAATAATTCAACGCATTGGAAACGTGTTCTTCCAGCCAATGATTTGTTCTTTTTTTACTACAGTTAATGCCTTTTAGACTGTATATAGTCTGTGTTGCGATTAAAAACAATTTGTGGTACTTATTCTTTTAAAATGGCGATTTGGCGGGAATTTTTTGATAGGCCATTTAGCATTTTTATCTTAACTTCGTTTTTGATTTTATCGGTATCGGTTCGCGGTAATAATAAATACCTCTTATGTTACAATTAAAAATGAGTCTTTATGTGAATTTTCATATATTCTTCTTCATTTTACTTATGAGAAAGAGATTGAAAGTCGACGCTTAGATGTTTCAATCTCCATACAAAAATACTCATTCTTTACAATTGAAGCTAGTTCTAGTTTTCCGATAACTCATCTTCTACAAAAGCCAGCAGATCTAATAAAAATGCCTACGAAAGTGCATATTTCAAGTAGTAGATAACTCTTTCTTTAGTCTAATGTTCCTAGGTATAAGGAATTTAACATTTCGTTAGGTTTTGAATAAAGAAAGTGGAATTAGAAAAATAACAGAACTTATTAAAATAGTACACGATCGTTTAAAACTATTTTTGAATAAGTTTTTCTTGTCATAAGATTTAGCATTTGAGATTTAGCAAAATTTGACATCACACACTATTCTTAACAAAATTTTCCCAAACAGTTAGTTTGTTGGGCGCATATATGTTAAAATTAATTACCGCAGGTTATAAATTACCTAAGTAGATACCTATATCCCAAGATTAAAAAAATTTGATATGAAATATTTTCTAGTACGTCGTAAGTCTAGTTTTTGTTATGTCATCTAGCTTTCCCCAGCGTTATCAAGCTTCTAAAACCAAATCAAATTTTAATATCACACTTCTGCACTATGATTCATTTGGGTTTAATCAAAACTACGACAATTATTAGTAATAGGTATATCTCATCGAATACATAATTGCAACTACACTGTGTTTATTTATTTTTTAATTCATTGTCCTGTGACTATAAGGATCTGTAGTCTGTAGTCTGTAGTAGTACCCAGTAAAGTGTTTAAAAAGCAATAAATATCAAGAGACAAAGAAACTTACTTTATAAAAGGGACACATTTTGCTTCATTGCTTTTAAGAATCAGTAGAAGTGAGAGAGGTTATATCGTGGACGTATACTAACCAGCTCCCGAGAGCCCTTGGTACACAGTGGGGTTTTGGTCGGTAGAAATCCGACATTACCTACGGCTCCATTCCCGTAGACTGTGGGTATATATGCCAGATTCCCCTACTCTATAGGGGGTGAGTGATAAGGGATGACAGTTCGGGGGGCACTGATGTCTAGTGTTACATTATTAAAAAACCTATATTTATGGTAACAAATTATCATGGTGGCAAAAATATAATGCAACCTCCCTTTTAACGTCGGTTAAGATAATCGAAAAAGACACACGACATAGTAGCTTCTTATTATTCGCAAACTGTAATCGTATATTCAAAATAAAACTAGCATATTTTTGCATTTAAAGTCCATTTTAGTTTGAAAAGGTGTAAATATGCGTCTTTATTATGAAACGTCATGTAGAATTACTGTGAAAGAGCTCATATAAGATCAAGTGTTGATAGCAGTAGATATTAACATAAACATGTATTGAGAATGGGGTGAACTTAGCACAAGTGGTTATTTTATACTATGTCTGCCATTTTACATATAGTTTAACAGTGCATTTGTAATAGTTATTTTTAAACGAGTCGTCGAAATGTATGTAAGCCATTTACCTATCTTTTTTATGTTATAGGTAGTTAAGCAAGGTTTGTACAAAAGATAATATAAAGAAGGTGAAAGAAACGTCCGTTTCCTTCACTTTTTTTTAACCCACGTATTTATAGATTAATAATATGAAGCTGCAGAGTTTGTTTATTTGTTGTACTAATCTCAGAAACTACTGAACTGATGTCAAATATTTTCATCGTTGGATAGGTACGTGATCCCTGATTGCTATAAGTCTTATATGTACCACGGCCGAACCCCGAGCGGTAGTTTCAAATATTTTTATTAACTTTGGTAAGATAATATAAGTAAAGAAGAATATACCATATAAATGATACGTGTATATGGTTTTTGAACAAACATAATTATACGTACGTAATCCAAAAACATTTAACAAACGTACAAGATTCCTCGAACGCGTCTGTCTCAACAAGAAAACTTCCAATATGTAAATATGTGTAAACTGTAACAATTTAAATGAAAATAAGTTGAAATTACACTTGTAAAAGAAGATTAAAGATTCGTCGGACGATACGAAACTAGTTTGCGTTTTCAATTTTAAGACGATTTAAGTTTTAAGTCGCGTTTAAATCTATACAGATTTGTCTCGAAACTTCCGCGTTTGTTTTACGACTTTCATGCAAACATATGTATGTTTCGTTTTCATAGAAAAGAGCAAACGCGTAGGATGAGTTCACTTGATAACTTTTCACATGCAACACTTAAATATTATTCTTTTGTCAAATGTCAAACGTGTTTTTTAGAGTTCCGTACTCAATGAGTAAAACACGACCTTATTACTACTAGACTTCGCTGTCTGTCTGCAACCTGGCATCGCTCGCGTCCACGTGGATCTGAGCCAATCTCGAGTTCACCTGAAGACAAACACGAAATGGCATCTAAATCGGTCCGACCGGTTAGGTTTAGTGAAGAAATATCCATCATTTGTTATGTAATTTTATAGAAAATGGAGATTATTGATAAAAAACATTTTGGCTGCTACCAAAAATAGAATATTGATCATACCAAATAAGTGCTTACCTGTTATAGATGCCATAATGGTCACTTTACTAATAAACTTTATATACTTTTAATCCAAATTGTAAAGCCTTAATTGGGGACGTTAAAAGTAATTGCTATTCTATTTTCACACAGCTATTTAGTAGGTGTGATTAAAGTGATACGAACCGGTAATAATCGATTTTATTGGCTCCAGGTACAGCGGCTGGACGATGCGCTAATAATTAAATTTGTTTCGGTTTTATTAACCGTCAGATTGATCGATGTATCGAATAACTTTCGATTAGCATATTCTCAAAAATTTTAACGCGCTTGCATTTTGTTCGGTGCCTCCTTTCATGATGTGCATGGCGATGTCATTTTAATAGCCAATTAAAGTTAAGATGTGATAAAAATTAAAATATTGTGAGTTGCGAAAAATGACAATAATCTGTAAGGTGTAGACTACAAATGAATAAGTTCAAAAATAAATATAAATTCTTTATTTAAAAGTAACAAGGATTCAATATCAATTATCACACATTTTACACTACACATTTTTATAACACAATATTAGTAATTATATGTATAAAGGTTTTGGTTTATGCACGTGCAACATTTTTCGACTATGATATAATTATGTTATTTAAATATATTATGTTGATATATCATTTTATTCATAAATACTTGTGTTCATTTTGTATGTCATACAAACAAGCTGGTGGGTCGCCTGATGGTAAATGACCAGCACCGTCCATAAACAGCTACAAGGGCTATATATTATGTTGTATAAATAAACTAATACTAAAAATGCGAAAGTTTGTTAGGATGGATGTATGTACATGTGTATGTTTGTTACTCTTCCACGCAAAAACTACTGAACCGATTGCAATGAAATTTGGTACGTAGATAGCTGGACAACTCCAATAAACACATCGGCTTTTTATCTCGATATTTTTACGGGATGCGGATTTACGCGGGTGAGACCGCGGGGCACAGCTAGTGTCGTATAAATGGATTGCCAATCTTACTGAGTAAGGGATAGGGAAAGATCTTAAGGGGGGAACAAAGGAAAGGACTGGGAGGGTGAGGAAAGGTATACGGGACTCAAGATACCCCATTCATCGAACGAAACACAGCGTTCTACTATTTCACGCCGATATTCTGTGGGGGTGTGGTACCTTCCACGGTGCGAGCTGGCCCAATACATGACTAATGCTTAACTCGCATTCAGAAATGAATGGTATGGTATCTATCTGTTTTTCTTGATTTATTTTTTCCATTCTCGGATAATATCAAATTGTGCATATCCCTGCATACTAGAATAATTAAGTTGTAACTGTCAAAGAACGTTGCAAGAAATCCTGAACAGATATTTACAACGTAGTAAGATTAAATTAAGCCGAAAGTGTTCTATACCTTACTCAAGAGTGTGGGGCACGTTCTCACTTCAACCACATTGTTCCGCAGAATTATTTGTTCCGAATATTGAAGCGAATTTCTTGAGGCACCATTTAATTTCGACCTGTCACTTTGTGCTAACACATCTGCATGATGAATATGAGTAATTAAGAAAATTCGCTTTACATCACGTGATTTATTTGAATTTTATCGAAGGGGTTCTGAATGCGTTGTAAATTTTATTTAGCTGAGTCATATATCTTTCACGCAGTTTTTATAATCGGTTGTACTGTGGTCATTTTCCTCGTTTTATGTGTTTAAAATATATGTTGGTCGAAGGATATATTAGGTTTTTCATTAATTTCAATTGTTAAAAAATTCCAGGTGGAAAATCACAGTATTACTGCAATATTCAAACCATACAAATATAGTAAAACATATGACTTTGCGAACATATGCTTTTAGAGGTAAGTAAACCTAAATATCCGCCGTAAAATGGGATATTTCTTACGTCCCTTCTTTCAAACATTAACGCTACACAAGCCTCAATAACTATTCCAGTATATGCAACATTAAAATTAAGTATGCACATTAGCATAGCCGATGCAGATGGCTTATCAGTAGTGTGAGGAATGTAAGACGTTTCACCGAGTGCCAATTACTTGGGCCAACAAATAGACCGGTTACGGGGTGGCCGGTGTTATCCTGCCTTGTTATTTCGTTCATTTTAATTGTAATAGTTTTATACTCTGTGGCTAGTTTATAGCTATGCACATATTCTACAGATTGTACGATTTTGTATATTTTAACTATGTATGAGTAATATAATAACACCAAATTATTTGTAATATAAATAAATGTTTAATTTAATACAAGATTTAATTATTTGATGAGTGCGTGTTTTGGTTTTGTATAAAGAATAATTATCAAATTAAGGGTGTGACTAATGAGTTAGGTTTCCTTTTTTTTACAATACGTTGTTTATTTTTACTTCTGGGGCATAGAGTCGCAATGTTTCGATGTTTGTTTATTAATTGACTCTCTGATGCACTCAAGTCTAACAAACGAAAGAAAATAAAAAGCAATACGATTTGTATAGAAACTATTTTGTAATACAATAAAATTAATCCAAGAATTATTGAGAGCAAAGAAAAATAACGATAATACGACCGTAAGGTTATCAATCGAAATATATAAAAAAAACCCTCTGCTTACTAGAGCCTTAGAAATAAAACTAGTGGATATAAATCTTTATGGTTCAAAAAAGAAACAAACGTATTCGCTTCTATTTACATCCAGTCTTCGTGTATCTGTAAGCAGGCATCAATCCACACTCGTTCTGTTTAATCTGTGGATTATAGTGGCTTAGATTTTTATTGTCTGTGCCGTAGTGAATGAGAAATCAGTTGGATGAAATATGAAGGTAGCTATTGTGTAGAGCTATTGATTTTATGCTTTATGCGAGGTTTTTAAAGTTTTGGATTAATTCCGCAAATGAGAATTTTTTTGATGATGGAATGAAATTGTTGTATTAATCTTCATGTAAGTCTACTCAAAAGAAATTTTGAAACTAGATTGAAGGGAATTGCTAATAAATAAATAATAAACGGAATGTTATATATTGAAAGTTAAAGGAAATTTTGAGAAATATCCTTTTTTGGATATTGCTGTTCCCTTATAACTTGTTACACAACATTTAAGGTATTAAATATGTATAAATAATAAGGAGAAAGCTATGTCACCATACATTTATCTTTTCCTTACCGAACATTTCCCCACTGAATATGAAATAGGTTACCACTAAGAAATAAAATGATCCCAGCATCATAATTTACCATTTGTTAAAAGGCATACCATTATGTATCTAATATTCAACCTCGAGAGTTATGAGTTCAGCCGGCAAATAAAATGTATAACGATTAAAGAAGTGTCAGTGTGGTAATTTTATTTCGCTCTCGAACAAATTTAATACCGCCTGTAGGTGATTTAATGGCGACTAATAGCCCCACCAGTTGCGCAACTAATCGGCTAACCGGTCGAGGTTGGCTCGAGATCAGACGATGTTGCTAATATGCTGCGTTCATCGTGGATAGGTATATGATTGAAATAAGTGTTGCATGGTTTTTAATTAGCAATAGGCAGGAGAAATTTCTAACATTTCTTCCGGGTAACATAAAAAATATGTTCCTACTTAATAATGAGTTATAAAGGACGAATTATGAAACATGTCTTTATGTTTTTTATACTGATAACGATATTCCTAATAGACCATTTCATGTTTTAATTAAGCATTACAATTTGACATTATAATTCAATCAATGAATCAAAAACGTTATAACATTAAGCCTGGATAAATCAATTATATTCATGCCGATAATATCACTACATAATATAAAACAAAGTCGCTTTCTCTGTCCCTATGTCCCTATGTAAGCATAAATCTTTAAAATTACCCAACGGATTTTGAAGGGATTTTTTTAATATATAGAGCGATTGAAGAGTAAGGTTTATATGTATAATAACATTTATTAAACTACTCCGAATTTAACGCGGGAGAACGCTAGTATTGTATAAATCATAATTAGATATATTTGTTATGATATCTTTACGAAACAATGTGTACTCTAGCTTTTGCATCTTAATACATCATTATTACAATTGTTTTTTATACCACATGCAGCTATCTATCTTGATAGACTTTCACTTATAAAGATCCGGCGTTTCTATTTTTACATAACTCTAGTATTGTGTCAACAAACAATATGGACCCAAAGGTCGCAATGAGATTTTATGCAACACTTATGTTGTGTGTAATTGTGATCGAATAGTTATGAACTTTGTAATAGCTGTGTCAAATGGCCGACAATCGACGTTATTTTGTGGGTGGAGTAGAGATACATGGTTACTGGATGTGCCTAATTAACTATAAAATAATATACATATGTTAGAATTAAATATTTCGTGAGAGAGGATTTTATTTGAATATCTATAAATATGTAATTGATTTCTATTGTTTTGGATTGGATTGTGATAGATGGAATGATTACACTTAGACAGTAATATGAAATGTAAGTAAGGTGCAGTATTTTTCATAAAATTAAAACAATTATATGGCAATGCATGAATAACATTTCCTTTATTTTTTCTCCACGTTTTGTCACGAAACATTCGACATGAATTTCAGATAAATAATAAATGTTTAAAATAAAATTCCATGAGAATAATGATTACTACGACAATAATGTCTGTCAATGCTCTCTCACCAACAATTACATTTATTTACATCTAATGGATCTGTCTTTATATGGAAGGTGTTTTCTTGGTTACCTGTCGAAAATTATGAATAGGTTTTCATGTTTTTATGTTATCTAGTTCTATATATCCATGTGACGGAATTCTTTTAATGTCAAGCGCAAGCCTCTCTGCGGGGAAGGCGCATAATTGGTTAAATCACTTACGCCGTTAGCTCGATCTGGTTCTATTTATAATACACGCTATTGTATTCTATTTCTATTTCATTGCAAGGATTAGATTATTTCAATGACCTTATTGTGATGAGAGGTTTCATTTCATAAGTATGAATGTCGTTGAAATACGCTTTATTTCATTATTTAAGAAAATTTTCATATACACTTGCATGTAAATTGGAAACCTTACAGATTGGAATGATCAGTTCAGAAATCCCTACTTTTAAAGTTATAAATGCGAAATTTTCTCTGCTTATCACTTCTCGTCTAAATCTAAGAAGCATACATTTTTTGTTAGAGAGAGCTTGCTTTTTTTTTTCAGAGAGCTTGATGGTAAGCGCTACCGTCATTCGCAGAGGCATAAGTTCCTGTTGCGGAGACCTTAAATCTTTGCAAATGGATTGATGAGAGGAGCAAAGGAAAATACTGGTAAGGGTAAGGAAAAGGAATACTTCCGATTCATTCATAAATGTTATTGTTATATGCCTTATACCTTAATCAATTTGTTAAATATATCGACAGGTTGACAAGAAATATAACTACATTTTTAGTTGTTTTAACTCGATATGTAAATGAATGTACAGTTTAATGGACAACCCTTTTGAATAACTTTGTTTCGCATAAGAGCAAGCCATTTACTTTTATTGACATCCAATTTACATCTAGAGGATCTGTCTTTATATGGAAGGTGTTTTCTTTGTTGCCTGTCGAAAATTATGAATAGGTTTTCGCTCTGAATTTACGGGGCACTAACATGCGCTTGTGTCGTAATTCTTTTAGAATAATATTGTTAATGGACGAGGTTCTGGAATTTTAGAGAAGGGAGAAATGGTGTTGCCATTGTGTATTGTGTGTGTGTTGAAAACATTTCTTGGCGGGAAACTTTTGCTTGTATTGACATCATTTCATGCGGTTTTTCATTAATTTGTACTTTGTTATATAGTTCGAACGAGAAATTACGATTATAACGCATTTAGGTTAATTTCTAGATATAATATTGATGAGTAAAATGCAATGAAATTTTGTATTTAATCAACTATAAAATCTTTTACTCCTAAATGTACATTACTCGCATAGAACACAAGAAAATAAATACTCGCTATTCCATCTATCTCGTTTTTGTTCGTGAAACAATCATTTATCCTTCTTCACAAACTTTACTACTAAGTACTTATACGAAAAGCAATTATTTTCGTTCTATTTCTAACATATATTTGTCATAATAAATATAAAATAGAAATAGCTTTTATATTTACTATACAACGAGAATAAAACTGAGTTTTCAAAAAATGTTCAACTCGTTAAAGCCTCAAGAAAGTTGTTCGAAAGCTATTTTATAATAGTCATAAATAGATATACAATTATACCTGACCGGCCTACGCACTTCGCGAATCTTTACACTACTCTACGGCCATTTATCGCCCGTCGACCCCCATTAATGACTCTTAATGAGTGTTTAAGACGCCTAGAGAGCCTTACGATTGTTTTATCGTTGTAATTAAACTTCACCTGATCTATAGATCTTTTAGATCCGGTTGTAAGCGCGCGGGTTATAGATTTTTTTGCGTTAGGTTGTTGGTTAGCTTTGGATAACAATAACGTAATTTAGTTATTAAAATGCTAATGTAGTGTGTTGTTAAAAAAGTAAACGCGTTTCTAAATTGATTTAATATCGCAAAAAATCGTATCTTACTTCACAGGGTTTTGAATATAATATTAATATTTGGATGAACTTTTTCTCAATTCTGCTGCAAATGCAATGAATGAAAAAGCATGAATAAAATTTTGCGTCACTTAAGGAAAGAAAATTTAATTATAGTAGTGCTTATTTACTCTTTATTATTACATTTACATGGGACATAACTTTTTGTAATGTTTCAGCCACGAAGTTTTTACCGAGAGTACATTAGGTAGTACATATTTCAGGTTATTATGTCACCAATCACCTAGATTTTTTTAGATCACATTGAAAAAACCTCATGAAGCTTAGGTAGTACACCTCAATCTGACATTACTATGACTTCCGTACATGTTAAGACCATTTGGTATCGGTTTCAAGGAAAAATAAATTATATAGATATTTCCATAGGCAATTCAGTTTTTTCATATTATTGATACTTAATTTTATTTGGGTTTGTTGAGAAAACATAATTGCTCTTCATAGATGTGATTGTAACAATTTTTATAAATTCCATTGTTAACATCCCTCTGTTTTTATTTAGCTTATTTGTAGATGGAAGATATTTATTGATAGTTATTTTGAGAAATTCATCCATTTTGTATGACAATAAATTGCCATGATAAATTATTCAAATTATTTGTTGTTTTTAAATATTTCATATAATTAACTAAGAATAATTCATGTCGGTCATTAATAATTAGAGTGTTTAAATATAAATATATGAAATTCAGATAAAAATAATTAATTAAAGATTAAATCAGGATTTTGTCTTAAATTAAAGTTTTATAGTCTATGTACGTATTTTTTGTGACTTCAGGTCCTGAAAGCTGATATACTTGAGAACCATCTATTTATATGAATAAAAGTGAATCGCTAAACACATTTCGCACGCATACACGCATCACAATGCTAAGCGTAAAACTCAAAGAACGGCTCGACCAATTCGGTTGATTTTTTGTGACGTTTTTGGTAAGGCACCAGGAAGGTTCGAGAGCACATACCAAGGGCAAAGCCGGGGCGCATAGCAAGTATTTAATAATTTACGAATAAACGTAACAATTACATATCTGTAGATGCAAATTATATAAGAAAAAAGGATTCTCTTGATTTGCTCCTATGTAAGTATATTGGCTCAAAGTGTCACCTTACTACAGTTTTTGAAGTAATCTTTGAAGAAGTCCTTCTATATATAAAAGAGAACACTGTTTTAATGATACAGAACTTTATCTATATGGATCGGACTTTAAAGGGTAAAGAGGTCAAAGCCATTCAGCCCCAAAATTGACGTAAAAAAACATAAAATAGCCAGAACACAAAAATTAATCCGAAAAAGTAATTCGTACGACATAAAACAGTAGTAGGTAAAATATCAATCGGGTCGCTTGTAGTTTTTATACCGAGTGTTGTTAAACATCAAGAGTCGCGTGTGTAAGCGCCTTATGTGAGGTTCGCACGCGATGGTACAGTCGAGAGGAAAATGTGGACAAAATATAGCCAATATTAGTGGAGGCAGATTGTCTTTAACGTGAATATGGAGGAATAAGAGAAAAAAGGACGTGTTTATTAAATGAATAATCTCTTTAGGCCTAATAATTAGGTTTGGAGATAAGTTTTTTTTAAATAATAATTCTGTATGTAAATATATATTGTATGTGTGTATGTATGTATATTTATTTATTTTTTTATTTTTTTTGCAAGTATCATTTAATATAGTATTATTATTTATTGTAAGTATCATTTAAAGGTATATTTATATGTATATGTGATATGTATTCTAAGTTAAAATATTTATGTACTTAATACCTACCTCCTGCTTTTTACTATTTCTATACACAGTGGGTTGCCTGGAAGAGATCACTCTTTAGTGATAAGGTCGCCTTCTGTGCTGGTCTAGTTGTAAGTTTTTATATTTAAGGTTTATTTGTATACCAGCACAATAAAATGTTAAATAAATGAAATGAATAATGTATTTTCAGTTACAAATAAAAACCCAGAGGGTTTTATTTAAAACAATTGTTCAGTACATCTTAGTGATTTTAAATCTTCAAACTTACTTATCTATTATAGGCACTTTTTAATAGTTCTCTGATCGCCTAAAGACATTTAAAGTTTTTATCTGAATAATGGAACTGTTTAAATATATTATTTAAATAATCACACTCATTTCCTGGACTTAAGACAAATTACAAGAGCTTTTCTTTCAATTCAAAACCAGACTAACCGACGTAAGTTTTAGGTTAAAAGTACTTAGAACTGCTTTTTTAAAGCCGCTTCTACACCCACCTGTACCTCAACCCTTCTATTTTTAAAAGCAGCGCCTTCGCCAGGAATGATCGAATGTCTCACATCCGTGTTATACATTTAAACTTATCCCTTTTTAAAGTCGCTAATTTGTTAGCTATTTCGACCACATTGCATATGGCATATTCAGGGGATGAACTAGTTTTAATGTAAGAGAGGTTAGGGATTTAAGTCTCATATTAAGGATGATGAAAGGAAGGAAGATGAAGATGGAAGGTTAAAGAAGAAACTCATTGATAATGTCCCCTTGTACGACTTTAGAAGGTACTTGTTAATGTAGGAGTCGAAAGTTTCGTCATGAATTTAGCCAGCCACCAGTATCTTTCCCGATTGTACCACTACACTCCCACTATTTTTCGTTCGGTTCGGTTAGTGTCCGCTTGAGCCGGAGACCGGTATCATATCCTCTTATTCGTTACCCTTCCCAGTCCTTTTCGTTATTGCCTCCATCGACCCTTTCCATATTCTAAAAAAGAAGGTGCAATCAAAAATAACACATAAATAATGAACACATTGGTTTACCTACCATGCTTACTATCACGTTTGTCACAAAATCCACTATTAATTAGAGAAAATTATTTTAAGAGTATCGATATAGACTATTATTCTGTTTATGTTTATAGTAAACTTGCGATCCCTAAATATATATAGCCTAAAGCACTAAGATTACGTATCTATACAACGGTGAAATAGTTTTTGAAATCGGTCCACTAAATCTTGAGATTAGCGCGTCGAAATATTGTCGTAATAATTTTTTTGTTTTATATTATTAATTTACAGTGACGATTATATATTTTTCCGAAAGGCTGGTTGATGGAGTTTTGATGTTCTTACAGGTAAACCTCTTACAAATGAGATCTCTTTTTCCTGTATCTGAAAAAAATGTTGCGGAAAATCGCGAGCGCAGGGTGCAGTTTAACCTAGGTTAATACTAGTATTATGCTTGGTTCTATGAATGAGATTAGTTAGACGAGGCTATGATAACATTTTATTTTGTATGTCACAGTCGGCAATGCTCCAGCTGGGTGGGTCGCCTGATGATGAGCGGATGGTAAGCGCTACCACCGCCCATGAACATTTGGAGAGGCGTAAGATCGTTTGCAGACCATACGTCTCTACGAATGGATTGCCGACTTCGAATTGGAAAGGGATTGAGAAAGGATTGACGAGAGGAATAAAGGAAAGGAATATAAAGGGTAAGGAAAAGGATAGGGGTTTCTGGCTCCCCCACTCACCGAACGAAACACAGCAGTATGCTATTTCACGCCGGTCTTCTGTGGGGGTGTGGTACTTCCCCGGTGCGAGCTGGTCCAATTCGTGCCGAAGCAAGCTTGACTACCACAATAACATTTATGCGTATCATGGAAAAAAGTATAAATAATAAATAAATATAATATAGGTAAAATCTTGTCTCTTTTCTGTGGGAATAATAATAGGATAATGATAAATGAATGAATGAATATTTTATTACCTACCCGGTTGAAAATATAGCTTCTCCGTTATTATTTGCACACGAATGAAAAGTAATTATATTAATGTCTATGCCTGTAGAATTTTTATATTTAGACGAATTTATTTGTGAGAAATTTAAAAGAAGCCTTGTTGCTTCAATAAATTTAAGAGATGGAATAATTGTAACTCAATTAACTCAATTATCCACTGGTTTGTATTCATGAAGTCATTGAAACGTTTAGAATTACTGATATCAAAACCGTGATTTATTGAATGTTTGATAATTCTCGTTACTAATATTATTGTTATTTTTAATTATTTTTTACCTGTGGATTCTACACGATTATTTTTATAAATACCAATTTTTTTGATTGCAATCTATACCACCTTCAAATTATCAGAAAATTTAAATGGGACAAGGGAGACACCAGTTTTCCAATAAAAAAGAGTCATAAAAATCGTCAAACAGTCGAATAGATAACCTCCTCTTTTTTGAAATCGGTTGAAAATCGTCATCCTCATTCCTGGGAGGTTACTGAGTACTAAGGACCACTCCAGATTTCAAATGAAACGAAATAAAGATTCAGTCAAGTTGAAAACGTTCTTCGCTTTCGGGAAGTTGGTTAAAAATTACATAAAAAAGTTCTGAGACGAATGTTTTTATCAGTAACATAACTTTTCCAGTACAGCCGTAATAAATTGAGGTATACGCAAAAATTTTGTTTTCGCCCATAAATCGGAACTGCGGCCTTCTAGAAACATTCGCAGCCATTAAGCAAAACAGTTATTGGCTAAACAGCTACGTTATATCTGAGATATAAAATAATAACAGAGCGAAGGTTGCTAAAGTTTGTGGCGTTACATAATTTTCATATCATTTATATTCAAATTATGGAGGGTTGAAATAGCGGTGATAAATAAAAACGCGTAATAACTTAATTCGTTACTCGTGACTGGAACTATAAAGCTACGTGGATATTAAGAAAATATGAGTTTGTCATAGTAATAGTCCAGCGTTATTGCCTTATACATAAATATAATAACTCAATATTGGTGTATATATACATGTTGGAGAATTTAAATTACTCTCTCGAATTAATTAAAATCAGGATTTAAATAGGATTAGATGACTCAGTGCGCACAACTAGCGCAGTCGATGGTTGTACAGAGACTAGCCTCCTCTTAGTACTGACTCAAGGAATATAAACCATTGCATGAGAAATTTTTTCTTTGATCAAATTCTTTCAAAATTTCTCATTTATAAAGCATTTCAATGCTATAAAACTTAAAATTAAACCATTGCATGGCCTGTAACCCTACACTTAATATAAACGCTATACTCTATACCAGAGTGTGTATGTACAATCCATTGTGTGAAATCCATACATGTTATATGTGCGAAAGTTACTTTGTCTATCTGTCTGTCTCTTCTTTAACAGACGGCTAAACGGTTATGGCTGAATACCTAAATAGCTCTAGACCTAAAAAAGATGTCCTTTTTCAGGTCTCTAGTGTTTTCGAGTTGAAACCTAACCTGGTTTCAACTCGAAAATCCCACGGGAGTAAGAACTTTTCGCGGCATTATTTCTCAACGCGGGCGAAGTTATGGGCGGAAAGCTATTCATATTTTTTCATAGGAAGCCAAATGCCTAAAGCAATTACATCAATGTAAACACAACAATAGACCACCATATAGAATTCAAATCAGTACATACTTTTTGTTTTTACCAGAACCTAGTTTATTTATTTTCCAATAAAATAAAATAAATAGTAACTGAGACTTTTTTCTGCAAATCTAATCAAATGATCTAGATAGTCGACTATTTATTATAATAAAGATAGGTCTATCTGTCGGTCGGTTTGGCTGCCTCCATAAAATACGATCGTTTCCTTGGTACATTGGTTAATACTTGAGCGTAGAACCGAGAGGTCCTGGTCTCAATTCCCGATGGGGACGCACAAAATAAAATGTCTCGGTCTGGCAGGACACAGAAGGCTGATCGCCTACTTGTCCATAAAGAAAATCGATCAGTGATATAGATGTACATCTGCCCCATATCCCACTAGGGGACACTTCACTTTTCCACAAAATATGATCATACAAAGAATCAATTGTTTTATAACCCAATATTCAAAAGGGGGCACTCAAGTCCATGAAAATGCTTCGAATATGCAACATTAAAGCCCATTCATATTCAAGTAAATATTTTGAATTATTTATAAACACAAAACAGTTTACATGTCAATAGGCCATTATAAAAGACCAGTAATTTAACACCACAGTATGTCGTGTTGCACCAACATACTGACTTGAAACTAATTATTTTTATTTAATTTTATTTATCGGTACCGTGCACACGCAAGCCTTTTTCATCTTGACCATTTGGGATGACGCAACATCTATCTACATTACCCCTTTCGTTCGTGAAATTAAACTTAAAGGTTAAACAATCAAGCGATGTACGTCGTTGTTACCGATAGTTTCCTTTGTTTGTTGTAGGCACAAACTGGTAGTGAAATAAGAGCAAAGTTATTCGAATCTTGTCCCATGAATAAACATTTCTTAAACGAACTCTTTCGCTTAATTGCGACAAGTTTTTCAATGTATCTCTTTCGAGCCGTATTTGGATCGCAAGATGTTTGGAGTTTGGATTCATTAATTTCGACTTGGTTCATATCGTTAATTTAAAAACTGATTTTTGAGATGTTCAAGCAATGCGGTTTATGTTACGAAGGATAGGTATTTACAGAGTAGGTAGATATACATTTTTGTGTCAATTGTCATAATTTCCAATGAACACGGTTTAAATTAATTAATCAATTGTTCTTTGACTTGGATGCGGGTATACTAAATCCACGTTAGACGGAAAACTATGTTATGAATTATGCACCCTCCGAAAAGCGCGGGAAAGGACGACAACTAGTGCTGAAACAAAACGCAGGGATAATGTAAATACGCGGATTTTATTAAGTTAACTTGGAACATAAATTGCAATTTCATCCACAATAAATATCAATTTTGCGAGCAGTGTGTAACAATTCTTGTGTAGGTATGGCGCTCTTCAGGAAATTCCTGTGACCTAGATTCAGTGATAAAGTCTAGTGTTTGTTCTGGTCCGACCTAGGCTTTATGAGGAAATTGTAGAGGAACGATGCGAACACTCATTTTTGCTTTTCGTTCTTGTCTTACTTATAATTTGAAATGTCGTGATGTTTCAGTGTAAATGTTTAGAAAACCCGGTTAAAAATGTCTTTGGCTTATATAAGAAAAAGACAAGCAGAACGCATGTACGCAGAAGTTGTAATAATTTAGTAATTGTATTAACAAAAAACTGAAATTGTTAGAGCTTATCCAATATAAATAACAATAAACAAGAGGCACTAGTTTAAAAAAAAAAAAAATCATCCAAAACCAACCAGTAAAAAGTTATGAACCTCCTTCTATTTTTAAATCATTTAAAATACAATATGGTATTCTATTGATACACAGACATACTTATCTATAATATAACGTGTGATTAGTATGTATTTACATAAGATTAGAGGAATAATCTATTGTTAGTAGTAGGTTGTACAATAAAATGTATTTAGTTGGACGATAGAATAGACGAATAGCTAAGAACGGCGTTACTATCTTGATTGATGACACTAAAGATGGCCGCCAGTCAGCAAAAGCGATTTAAGACGGTAACGAACTTGAGCAAAAACTATTCCTGGCACGATTTACTTGTGGGAAGTATACGAATTTAATATTGTTTTATGAGATAACTAGCTTCCGTCCGCGGCTTTGCCCGCGTTGAATTAGGATATCAAGATTCCTGTTTTATCCCAAGGGAGCATCGGGATGAAAAGTATTCTATCATCCAACTCAGCTCATACTCTGTCTGTATACCAAATTTTATGAAAATCTGTTTAGTAGTTTCAGCGTGATTGACAGACAAGCATCCAAACAAACCAACTTTTACATTTATATATTAGTGTGATATACCTGTATTCGATTCAAAAAGTAAAAGAAACATCAAGTATGTGCAGAAACTATAGCACCAAATGCATATGGAAATAATAAATTGAAATCAATGTGGGAACAAAAAGAAGCTATTGATATATTTAAGTGGATAATTTAAACATTAATATTCTTAGTTTGGATATGTACAGGTTGCGTGCTGTGTTAACGTAAATTATAACATTACACCATAAATCTATACCACCGGACATCAAATTTAAAAAAAATATGTAAAATACCGTATTCCGTCGAAAACAGAACATCCTCCTTTTTGGAGTCGGTAAAATACGAATAATATAAGGCTCAGATTTTGGTACAGCAATCATTCCTTCAATTAAAAAATATATATCCGAGATGGTACAAGAATGCAAAGAACATACATACTCATAGGTAAAACAATTATATAGCAAATGCAATTAAAACATGGAAAAACACTGCTATATTCAGCATATTTTCAAACATAACTGAAAGACACAACCCATAATGAGATACGTAAATCAGAATACGACATAGTTGTTTAAAAATTTAAAATGTGTTCGCGACAAAAAGGATGGCATCTTAAAGGTTACATTCCCCTGTCTGGCAACTTTGGGGGCTGTTTTTGTTAGATATGCATTCTCTGCCTTTAACTAGAAGGATAATTATAAGATTTTATTTGCGAATATGGGCTCTGTTGAAGATTATTGTCAAAAGACTTACAAAGGTTTGCATTTTTAGTTGGGCATCAAAAATATTCTCTCTTTTTTTTAAGAATGTGATACTCATTATGAAAAATGCTATACTTAATTTGTTTAAACGCAGATGGTCCATACTAGAATATAATTTCTACAAACGTAATACGACACGGACTTACGAAAATTTTATATTTCGCCGAAAAATACAACGATAATTCATACAATTTAGATTTTTAGTCTGTCTGGATTTAAATTGTTCCACGATTTATGAAAATTAACGAATAAATCGGCATAAACATTTTCATCAGCCAGCCCTTTTTCATTTTTTTATGTCATAGTCGGCAATCGCCTGATGACCTGACCACCGTCTATGAGTATAAGCAGAAGTAGTATTGTAAATGTGCTGTCCGTTTATAAGGTTCTCCATATAAGGATAAGGAAAATATTGACGACTGGAACGAAGGAAATATCTGGGTAGGATAAGGAAAAGGAATCAGGCCTGATGTCACAATAGACATTTCTAGAAATTTTAATTAAAAAAAGTATATTACCCTGTTCTTAAATGATCATTGACACTCGAAGTTTCATTAAAAAAGGGAAATGTCCAATGCGTCTAAGTTTAGATAACATGTTTAAATTATTGTCTTAATTCATTTGATATTGTTGCCTATTTTTACTTTAAAACAATTTGTGTAACACAACACAACATGTGATTATTCTAGAAATTAGATTCAAATCGCAGTCGACGTCGCGCCAGCGTATTATCTGAATGGAAAATCAAATTACTGTCTGCATCGACGATAATAATTTACGTTTTCTTAGACATGATTTATTAGCTATTTTCTCGTGTGTTTTTCAGTTTGACTGCGTTGGCGGGAAATTTGAATTGTGTTCTATCTTTGTAAGCATTTATCGTTTAGAGACCGACTTAAGAAGAGATTAATCATTTTATTTTTTTACCAGGTTGTCCTAAATGTTTTCTCATTTGTCAATAACAAATAGTAAAATCAGAAGCGCTGAGAGACATATATGTTAGCAATTGGCATAATTATTCTACGTGAACCATTAGGTAAATTAGAAAGTGTGTTTTTCATTGGTGGTTTGTCTCTTTTTCTGTAACTGTAGCTTACAGTTGAAAAAGGTAAATATAGAACTAGTTTTATGATGTAGATTGTACAGCTTCATTTACATTAATTTTATGGGCGACGATCATAATTGAATAAGGTGTAATTTCCTATATGTAATCATTTGAAGAACGAACCGAGGGCAATTTGACTTAAATCAAAGCGCTAACCATTTCACTCGACGGTCAGTTCTAACAAAAATAGGGAGAAATAAGGAAATTCTTATCGGGTGCTTTTTCTTCATTCGTTTGCTCTGATCCAGTAATTTTGTCCACTAGATAACATTTAAGCGATTTATACGCACTGTGCAAAATGAAGTTAGGGCGATATCACTTTTTATTGCTCTTTGGCGTAAATATTTCACGTATTTTATAAACAAATATTTGGTGTCGTATATTTGCGAAAGCATAATTCAAATGATATTTATTAACGTAATCTTATCATAGACGAGAAATTATCATAAGGCAGGATTCAATCCCGCGCCTATAAGATAAGAAGAAGACAGAAAAAGAGGAAGAGAGGTAGAGAGAAAGAGAGATCTTATGGGTCAGAATCCTGTGAAATATATGTCGAAGGAACCAGGCCGCCGGTATTTATTAGTACTGGGAATATTGGATGGCTCTGTAGATTTCCCACGAAAACTACTGAAAGGAAAACGATAGATTTTTCTAGATTAATCTATGTAATTTTAATCACTAAAACCAAAAATATCAAAGCATTAGAGCTAGATAGGGAATCTAAGAAATACATACACTTTAAAAACGATGTTTCTAAGGCCATATGAAGAAAAAAAGCATATTAAGAGATATCACAGTGGGTAAATGGACTCACAATTACGGGTTCAATAGAGTCAGTAAATCAAAGTTAGCACTTGGCTGAGAGGCGCTCGTGGTCACTGCGATGCATTCCTTTATGTCTTTTCATGTTACTGGGAATTCTTTGGGAGTATGACCCATAAAATATATGATGTAATGTGTATATCTATTATTTAAAAAGATTAACTATGTATGTTTGGAGGTTTAACCTTCGGAAGTACTGAAACCGTGATTTTTTCTTTCACTAATAGAAAGCTGTTTCAGTAGTGAATTACACATAATATTTCTTTACGTGGTCAATCTGGGCGAAGCAATCATGAAACGATTTTATTAAACTATACCTAAACTGGCTAAATTAAACGGCAAATAAATACAAATAAGAGAACCAGATTAATTGCCTATCAATACCTTGAAAAAATCGTTTTTTTATATGAGCTGTGGTTCTCAAACAAAGCATAAAATTACGCTACGAATTGAGAACCTCCACCATCTTTGAAAACGTCATTTAAAAGTACTCAAATCCATGTAAATAAGATGAAAGAAAATAAGAAATAAAAACAAACATAAATTAAAGGATTATTGTGTAAAGGTCAAAAAATCATCTCCGCATGAATTATAAGTATTATAATAGCTGACCCTACATTTTATATATTTGGCCGTTTTTAACGCCCATATTGTAATTGATTTAAAATCGTTATTTATTTGGGAGTGGGAGGACATTTAATGTCGTTATTAACATCAATTTATTATTATAACTTAATCGAGAATCTCATTAAATATTAATATTAGCACATCATAAAATGTGCCGCCACAAATTCACATAAATAATGGAATTATATACATAATAATATATTGAATTAATAAATTTTTTAAATGTTTTTTTTTGCAATGTTAACTTTCTATGCATAGAGCTTTCTGGAATGTTTGGGACAAATAAGCGTTGTCAAACGCCTTGATTATCAAGTAGTTTTTGCGTGAAATAGTAACAAACATACACACATCTTCACAAAATTTCGCATTTATAATATTAGTAGGATTTCTTTCATCATCATCAGCCCATACATGTTCCCACTGCTGGGACCACCACGCTGGCCAAGTGCGGGTTGGCAGATGTCACATGTTGTCGAAATTTTTGATTCTTGGACATGGCGGTTTCCTCACGATGTTTCGTTCACCGTTTTAAGCAGTGGTGATGTTATTCACAGGTGCAGATAAATTGAAAAATCAATTTATTTCATACACGCTAGCCCGGTCTCGAACCCCGAGTTATCGATTGATCGACCTCTGAGCCAACACTGCTTTTAAGGATTTCTTGGTTTCCCGGAAAAGAACTGTAATTGGTTCTCATATTTGATTCAAATTGGTTCAGTGGTTGAGTGAATACGACAAAGACAGACAGACATTTGACATTTATAATTTCAGTCAGTCAGTCAGTCGGTATTAAAATGTAGTGATGTTAAAATTACCTTAATTTACTTTTTAGCAATGTTGTCACTTATACATTTAAAAATTTAAAAATATTCAAAGTAAATTTGTTCATATTTCCAAATATATTTAATAACGGCTAGGCTATAGGATTTTTACAAATTGCACACGTGTTACATTATAAGAGGAGTGTACCTGAGGTTAATTGACTCTTACGGGGGTTACAACGCAAAACTTGAGAACCGCTGGCCCGGCATAATCTTGTAAAGTGGCCTTCAAAGATGCCAGAATATTGTCTGCATTAATCACTTGTACGATAAAACACTTACTGAAAACTAGCGGTCCGCTTCGACTTCGCCTGTGGTACATTAATAGTCTATATCACTTAGGGATTACGTGCTTATCTATTTGTGAAATAATTTTTGAAACCGGTCTAGTAGTTCCTGGTGTTATACCTAATAGTATAGAATTTTATACTAAAAATAATACTGTCATTTATTCGTGTGATTTTTGAAATATTGAATATTGTGTAACGTGTGCTTTGTTTATATTAAAGAAAGAAAATATGTTTTGTTTTTGTGTGTTTGAATGTTTGTTTTTTTAAACCCTTCTACCAGCTGAAAGTTAGGTAATTCTTAAATAGTATACTACTGATATTGTGAACGCGAAAGTTTGTAAGACTGTGTTTTAGGTACTCAAAAATAGCTGATCGGATTTGTATGAATATAGGATAAGCACATAGGCTACTTGATACCTGGTTATTACGCGGATAACGGATTTCAGCTAGTATGAAAGATGATAATATATAGATCTACATAAAAATCTTATTTATATTATGAAATAAATTCGATCCAAAAAGGGTCATTTAAAACAAAGTATTTGAAGAAATAAATAACACCGCTAATTGTCAAAATATTCGCCTAAAAAGCTTCCGGTTTTGTTAAAGTAACTGTGGAACTAATCCCGAATGGGGTCATCAGAGAAGCGGCTTTTAAGCAAAGCTGAAGCGAATGTGTTTATTAAAAATAAGACATTTAAACGAGAATAAATATTGGTAAGCATAAGTCAATATAATGATTGAAAAAGCGTACAAATGTCTCGCAATTTTATTAATAATTTGTTAAACCTAATGTCCTTATATATTTCGATAGGAAATTTTGGAAGCCCAGATACGATAAGTACAATTAATTTGTTAGTAAAATAAATAGATACATATGCTTTCAACAAACAACATAACTCACAAATTCCATCAAAACATCGTCCAAAGCAAGTGCATATTTTTTTTAATGGAGCATGGTCATGCATACCCACGGCCCGGGAAAAGCCTTCGGTTGGACTCCCGCTGCCTGGGGAGGCAATGGATCAACCGATTAAACTCCACTGTGACCCGTCGTCTCCCGTCTTCTCGCGATTCACCCCGTGAAGTGAACCCACTATGTTTAATAGCGTTATCAAATTCATATGAATTAAGCGCCAGTTTAATGGCCATCTTTTAAGCTTTAAAAGTTGACACGTAAATCTTTTGTTTCGCGCACACTTCAGTGACAGGCGAAGTTTGGATTTGTTTAAAATTTATTCTACCGGATGGTCGTCATTTCGTTTCCTCTATAGCTGCTGTTTGAATTTTAATTAGAGTTTTGCTACCGAAGTTCATTGCGGATGGGAACTGAAGATGATGTTAGTTTCTCATTACAATTCTGTTACAGCCCCTAGTTCGGCTCAGGTTCGTTATATAGAGAGATACAATCATAACAACTACGTGTATATGGTTGTATTTAGCCATAGTTTGTTTTATGTCAAAGGGGCAAGACATATATTGGCCCATCTGATGTTAAGGTCACCACCGCTCCTAAATACTAATATCACTGAATTAAGTGTCTTTTGCAAAATTTATATAGCAAATAAAATCTTCATCTTAACGTCTGTTGTATATTGTGTCCTTTAAAATTTATATTATTATAAGTATATTCTTGAAAAAGGGCCCCATTATAGTAGAAGAGGACGGTGCCATTCCAGATTTATTCATTCAGCTTCTAAAATGGTACCAAATTACAACAAAAAACACTAAAAAAATTGGTCCCATATCCATAGATAAAAATGAATATTTTGGATACAGAAACATGCATGTGATTAAAATAATATTTAAAAAAACATTTACGTAGTGCAAAGAAGATTCCCAATTTCTTCCGAAATATTTTATGTACACACACAAGATAATATCAGAAAGTTATGAATAAATTAACCAAATTTTTTATGAGACACATAAAATAACTTAAAAATCAAATTATAATCCCAATATATTTGCAAATAATCTTCTCAATTGTCTTGTTTTAAGCGATTTTTAACGACAACAGCGGCTCTTACACGACAATCAAATTATTTTACACGCAGCATGTATTTTATAGGCAATTTATATTAAATTAATATCGTAAAAATAACAGCACTGAATTAATTTTATGCGGTCCTAAGAAACATAAGAGTTTGTATCAGTTTGCGATGGAAAACGACCTTGATAAAGACTAGAATATATTGTAAGAAATAAAATGGGGATGTGTTAAAAATTAATTTGATCGTAATAGTAATGTAATTCTACACAACTGCCTAATTGATGTATTCAGTTGATAACAAATCTCAGCCAGTCACAGACTTTTAACCTAAGTGAGGGTAGTTGGACCGAACATTGCATGAACAACGTTCGAACACCAAGGCACAATCCGTACAAATGCTCGTCGTTTCTAATAATTCTTTTTATAGGATTCGATAGCTAAACAAGTTTTAACAAGTTATGAATAGCTACATCTCTATCTAAAATCACAATTATTAATCCATCAGAATATTAAAGAATATTAATATAATATAGACCTTGGTGGAAAAGACTTTTTTACTAATGTGGTAAGCATCACCGGCTATTTATCTATTAACTTATTGACTTATATCAAATACTTTTACAGAATAAACCCAATACGATATTGACTTATACTAAATACTTAATACAATAAAATAATAGTTCAATGCCGACTTTTTAATAAAGTAGATATATTTTCTAATGCATGACACATAATATATAGGAAATTGGCTAAGTCTCTGAGCGATGTATCAATAGTTTACTTCCACAGTATAGCTTTGTTTTTTACTATGTAGTATCACTACATATTATAAAACAAAGTCGCTTTCTTGTGTCTGTCCCTATGACCCTATGTATGGTTAAATCTTTAAAACTTGGCAACGGATTGTGATGGAGTTTTTTAATAGATAGAGTGATTCAAGAGAGAATTAATAATATGTATTACATTACTTCTAACTTAACGCGTGCAAAGCCGCGGGCTAAAAAGCTAGTCACATCACATCACATAACACTATCACACTTATATTATATATTATGTGAAAGTATGTTTCTTTGGATGTTTGTCCGTCAATCACGCTAAAACTGAACGGAATTTGATGAAATTTGGTATACAGACAGGGTGTGACTGACTTGGATGATAGGATCATTCGTGATAGTACTTTCTATCCCGATTACGGATCCTTTCCCTTGGGATAAAACAGGAATCTTCATATCCGGGCGGAGCCGGGACGAGCGTGCTGTTTAAAATATAAATAATATTTATCGGAATTCTCTGAGGCCCCCGCGTAAATCCTTGTTCAACTATCTGACCTAAGACAATTTCAACAAGATATTTCCTTAATATTATTCCAATTTTAATATAATAATTTATTCGTAATACTTCGGACTATTCAGAGACTTGGAAAGTAATTGAAATTCTATGAATAATTAATATTTAGAAGTAATAAAACAAATTTGGGTTAACTGGTACCTCGATTGTCTTTAGAACTGTTCTAGTTCATTTATAATTAGTATTAGGCATTTATTTACATAGGTCATATTAGCTTTTTGATAGTTTTTAACTTTTGACAAAATATGTACATGTTTTATACATAGCCTCAATTCACTGTCTCACATACGAATTAAGTTTTTATCCTTTTTGTGCGGATCCTATATTTATCTGTATGTTACGTATGTTACATCGAAACTTCTGAAGCATCAAGTGGGTATGGATTAATTTAACTATACTGAGAGGCTAGGCGTTGTTACGGTTTGGCAAAAAGACGCGGGTTCCGATCCCGCCTCGTGATAATTTTTTTTCTATTCTTTCAAAATTTATCATAAACTATACCTATTTATGTAACTTAGGACGACAGGGGTATCATTTTATTACAAACTAGTTGCGATCCGCGGTTTCCCTCGCGTAAGTCCGTATCCCGTAGGAATATCGGGATAAAAAGTTGCTTATATTTTATTCCAGTTGTCCAGCTGTCTAAGTACCAAATTTCATTACAATCGGTTCAGTAGCTTTTGCGTGAAAGAGTAACAAACACACACACACACATCCTTACAAACTTTCGCATTTATAATCTTAAGTAGGACTAGCTGCATCCCGCGGTTTCACCCGCGTAAGTCTGTATCCCGTAGGAATATCGGGATAAAAAGTTGCCTATATGTTATTCCAGTTGTCATTAATAATATTAGTAGGAAGTAGGATTCCTAGAATAAAAGGAGTGAAATGGGGATTGGAAATTTGTATGGGGAACGGGCGATAACGTGAAGTGTACGCAAACGAAGCGGTGGGTGGAAAGCTAGTCTATATTTATAGAGAGGAAATATGTTTTGTTTGTACGTACCAAATAAAGAAACTACAGGAAGGAATATTGAAAAAGATTACCGCATTTTCTAGAGTTTCTTTGTTTGAACGCGCTAATCTCAGAAACTGCCGGTCCGATTTGAAAAATTATTTCAGTGTTAGATAGCCCATATATTGAGGAAGGCTATATATATACCACGGGCGAATCAGGGGCGGACCGTTAGTAGTATATACACAGCGGGCTACTGAGCTGGTGGTTTGCCTGATTGTAAGCGAGCACCATCGCCCATGAACTTTTGCAGAGGTAGGGCCGCAACAAATGCGTTGTCCGCGTTTAAAAAAGCATAAGGAAAGGATTGAAGACCGTCATAAAGGTGTAGACTGGGCTTCTATAAGGACTTCTATAAGTCCGTATCCTTTTTTTTCACCCTAGTATGTATAGACATATCTAAAGAAAATTTCACAACTTTAATATAAGAAACGCAACGCGCTTCGTTAAAACATAAAACGGAAAAATATCAAAACGTAAATAACAAGCGGTTATTCTTGCTATTAATAGAAATTCTCTTTCGGAGTGCAAAATATTGTTGGCTGTCAGTGCCTGGCTGTACAATTCGATATTCCTGTTATTAATTTCGGCCAAAATAGACTCGCTTTGTGTAACCAATATGAACCGAAACTAGTCTTTTCGGTGTTAGACTTCTGGAGGCTAATATTTATTTTCCAGGCGTTTCCGTCAATTGTTTTGTTGCTTTTATCTGGGTTAAAATCTTATAGCAAGAAGAGATAGAAGAGATAGAAGAGATAGAAGAGATAGAAGGGATGATGAGAAGAGATAGCTCTTAATTAGATCTTTAGAATATATAACTCTATAACAATTAACGCAGTATTATTGTGTAAAAGTGCAGTGCAATAATTTTTTAAATTTTATCACAAGCAGGAAAAAGAGTAAATAGATTTACAGATCTAGACAAAACGACTTATATGATACGATAAGGTTCAATAAAAGGTATAAATACCTGGTAAAGAAGGCAGACTATATTTTGATTAATGTTCAAAATCATGATTAAAAGCCAATGTAATTTGTTTACCAAGAATATTAATACAATACCAAAATCATTAATGCAAAACTTTAAGAAAGATTAAAACAATAATAAAAAGCTTGATTTGTTAGACGACGCTCATTGAATGTCAGATGTTATTAATTCTTTGACCCAATATAATTTAGAAAATTAGAAATTTTGAAAGAATAGAAAAAATTTGATCACGAGGGTGGCCGAGAGGCTAGGCGTTGCTACGGTTAGGCAAGATACGCAGGTTCGAATCCTGCCTCGTGATCAAATTTTTTCTATTCTTTCAAAATTTCTAATTTATAAAGCATTTCAATGCTATAAAACTAAAAATTAAATCCAATATAATTTGTTCAAAACTCCGAGAACGGATTCTGCCAATGTCAATGTCTGGTGGGATCGGGATTCGCCATTAAAGGAGAAGAACAGTATATGTTATTTTTTATTACCCGCGTAATAACTCACGTTACACAGTACGGTGCTTATACTATAGTAGCACTTAATATATTTGAAATGGCGAAAAATTGAACTAAAGATGTTGAATTGTCCTTTTTGACTACATCAAGTGCTTCGTGTGTTTTATTGCTGTTTATATATATGCCAAAAGCTATTATAAGTGCTGTCCGGAATTATATACTAAAGGTTACACAGAAGGAACTGAAGCTTGATGGCAAAGTAATACACATATGTATATAGCTCTCTAAGGCAAGATATAATAGATGGATCGAAAAAATCGAAGTGTCAGTCTGTTTGTCGACCTGCTTGATACTACTTCACTTCACTACCCAAAAAATTAGCTTATAGTCACTAAAACGAACCCCTCATGTCAACCATGTTACGGTGGAGGTGGTCATAACCTCCGTAAAACATTTGAAATTTAACTTAATATATTTCATGTAAAACAAGTGTGCTGTAGAAGGCTTAGTACTATAATTTATTAGGACATGGGCTTATTAATACAAGCCGTCAGGGAGCTATAAGATTATCGCAGGAAATTGGGTCGAACCGAGCCATAATTCTTTAGCAATTGTATAAAGGTAAGTTTTATGAATAATTCTACATATTAGCTAGACTACTTATTCGACTTTTAATTAGTTGTTTTGCCAATAATATCAATAATCAAACACATATAATACATATTCATATTATCTTCTAAGTGTATATACATTTTCATGAGTTTTTTTAATATTATGTCATAAATAATGACAAATTACAACATAGTTAACACTGAAAAAAGAATAAAACTGTTTGACCAGCGCCTTCTTAGACACAACAGCTGTAAAAAACAAGGGTCTTTATTAAATAAAAATCATGCGGTCTATTTTTATTTACTTGATTTTTGCTTGCGAATTAAATATTATAACATCATATAAAAACAATGCCTTTATTTCTGCTATACATCTCTATTACAAGCAATAACAATACTAAAGCGTTTATTGTTAGAATTGAGGTGGCTTTTGTAGAAATTCTAAAATATTTCCTACTTCGCCATCTATATGTAAAATAACAACCACTCAGAGTTATAGTACTGCGCAATCATCGCTTAGTTCGGCTTCAGGGAATGGCTGATACATATGTGTTGAGCGATTATGCAACGTATTGCATGAAAATAACATTGTAATATTAAAATTTCGGAGGTTAATGTCATTTCACTTCATTTCATTTCATTCCTTTCCAATTGGAAATTGGAAGGTCTGCAATCGACCTTACGCCTCTTCAAATGTTCCTGGGCGGTGGTAACGCTTACCATCAGGCGATATACAGACAATGACCTGAAAAAATATTATTATTATTTATAAACCTGACCTATTTAATTGGAAGGCGGATTATCCTTCCCATTATCACAGGGACAGGGCACTTGCTTTCAAATACTAAGAAAATTTACCCAAATCAGCACACCCACTAAAAAGATATGAGGTAACAATGTATTATTTAAAATTAAAAATAAATAATTTATATTCCAATTTCAAACTTCTTTCAGAAGCACAGGTAGGTTGCCTACAAATATATCATAGAAATAAAATAAAATATGTTCTTTTTTCAAAATGCTGGACGTTCTTAAAAAGAATGTGTCCCAGTGCATCAGCAGCGCGGTCTGAGACGGGACATGTACCTGAACAGGGCTATTGTTTCCGCGTTGCCTTTTTTTTAAAAGCACAACAAAGCCACAGGCTTGCATCGCGCTGCCTAGTGCCTACTGTTTGATAGACATTGAGCGATATACAGGGTGCTTATAATGTATTTAAAATAAATTTATGCAAGGCCTAAAAAACGTGGAAGTAGGTAGAGATTACACTTTAAATAATCAAATAATCAAAAGTAATAATGCTTCATATTATTTTGATAAATATTTGTGTAGTGATTTATTAGTATGTATCTACAAAGTTTAATTGAATACAAAATTAATTCTTACGTTTTATTCAAGATTCTTTTATATTACATTCTATCAAATAAGTTAATACGTACATTTCAAAGTTTTCCTCCTACATTCACATACGCACTTACTGCCTCATTTTGTTAATCAAAATCTATTTGACTCTTTACTTCCCAGTTTCCAATCAAAGCAAATTATTACGGATACCGAAAAAGCAAGGCGAAAGCGTAATTATTTTTACATCCCCCCGTACACTGCAATAAGGCAGAGTGCAGACAGCGCTTTGTGTGTTTTCAATACGTCTGAAGGGGCACCCTTTACATCATTTGCCTTTAATTATAAAAGGGAAAGTGATATCTTTCCTGTAATGTGTTGTGAACAAGCCCTTGTTTTGTGTCCTGAATTTTTAGTGTGTACGAACTTTGTACAAGATTCTTCACGTGTGTTTTGAGGTGTGTGTGTGTGTGTGTTATTATTATTTTTTTTTTATGTCATAGTCGGCAATGGAGCTGGTGGGTCGCCTGATGGTAAGCGCTACCACCGCCCATGAACATTTTTACAGCTACCTATTGGGAAAATAAACATATAAAATAAAAAAAAAAACAATACCTAAAAAGTTTTTAATCATGAGTATTTACAAGTGAGATGTAACCAAAACATTCGGTTATTCAAAACTTTTTAAATTTTCAGATATATGTACTTGTATAATCTGTCAAAACTGAAATCAAATATAATTATAAAATTCCATTCCATTACACGGAGAATATACCAAAAACCGATCATCGCACCGCATTTAAAATGACAAATGACAATCAATTAATATTTTTGCTGCAATTGTCATCATTGTCAATTGGTGAATTTTATAAAAAATGCTCGATATACAAATTTTACCGCAGTTTAATTTTTGATACCAGTCTATTAATGTGTTTGCTGTTTATTATATGTCTTCACCCGCGGAATTTTGGGATAAATGTTGCCTATATGTTATTCCAGTTGTCCAGTTGTCTACACACAAAATTTCATTGCAATCGGTTCGGTAGTATTTGCGTGAAAGAGCAACAAACACACACACATCCTTTCAAACTTTCGCATTTATAATATTAAGTAGAAAGTAGGATTAGTAGGAATATTAGTAGGCTTTCTTTAAAGTAATTAGTAATACAATTGTTAATTCAGTGTACTATCGGGCTCCGCTGTGGAATTACATTACATACAATTGTATGATATCTTTATCTTAAACCTAATTTTATTGAAATCCATCTGTTGTTCATGTTCAAAGTTCACGCGAACGAAGTCGCGGGAACCAGCTAGTATAGAATAATTACTTATTTTATAATTATATTTTATTTTATTTTTATTAGTTTGCGTCACAGAACATTCTCGTAAAAATAATGGCACAGAGTAAATAATACAACGTAAAGGCAAATTCTGAGATAATGAGATGGAAATTAAATAAAATTAAGGTACTTTTGGTTGCAGTCTAATATTTGCAGTTCAGACAGTAGTGAATTTAAAATAAGTGAGTTTAGTTTGTCTGTTGTTTTCGCTACGTAGACTAATGAACGGTTTACGTGGGAACTAATGGGAATTTCAGCGGTGCCACAGACTAAAAAACCAGTTACTTATTTTATTTAAATTGAGGTATAGATTTTTCTTCTCAAATTTAACTTAACGTAGAAATAAAAGCTATGCAATAGACGAAAATCCTATCTTACTATCCTTCCTACTATCCTATCCAACTAACATTATAAATGTGAAAGTTTGTAAGGATGTGTGTGCGTTTGTTGCTCTTTCACGCAAAAACTACTGAACCGATTGCAATGAAATTTGGTACGTAGACAGCTGGACAATTGGAACAACAATTAGACAACTTCTTACCCCGATATTCCTACGGGATACGGACTTACGCGGGTGAAACCGCGGGGCGCAGCTAGTTATATATATATTTTTATAAATTAATGAAGATGATGATTGTTTAGATTTTATGCAATTGCATTGCTGCGAAAATCCTATAGAAATCCTATATGTGATATTTCGTACATTGTAATTGACATTATAAAAAGCACCTTAAAACTGAATTATTAAATGATTCACTTGGTTCATAATCTGGATTGTTTGAAGTATGGAATTATAGATATTGTAAATGATATTAAAACGACAAAAAAAAAAAAAGAATTCTATGAAAATTATGTCATTACAGTCATGTGTATTGCATGCTTATAAATAAACGTATTTTACAGCGACTGCATCCCCCGTCCAGCGGTTGACCTCTGCCATCCCTACCCTGTACCCCTTTTACCTTGTAAACCCAACTAATGGAGGTATGTCCAATTGACGTCCTCGCAATTCAGACTTGCACAAGTATGGAGCAGGTGTAAGTTATTGATGTCTTCAGTAATGGCCGCGTTGAATACTTTAGCGGTCTATTTTTTATCTTGTAAATGATTTGAGCAACGGTCTCTACTGTAACCCTGAGTTTTCGAGAGTTACCGTATAGCATTTGTTGTACTAATATTTGTTTATCCTTTTAAATTATTGAAGACAAAGATAGACGGAGTTATGGACAGTTTTGTTGATTTAATTTTTCTCAAATTTTTAGGTTAACTTGTTTATTAATTAGAAGGTATAAAAAATTATGAAAGTTATATGTGTATTTAGTATGGCAGTTTTAGAGGAAGTTTTAAATACAGTTCTTGTTGCATTAACTAAAAAAACTGTCATTATAGTTTATGCATGCCAATAAAACTCTGACTTACGAAATCTCTTCAAGCGTTTGTCATCGTGACAACCCTTGTTAACGCTAATATGAAAATTCAATTTTCCTATTATCCGTTTACTGATCTTGCTACCGCATTAAATAAATTGGCTCTAACGGAGAACTAACAATCGTTACCAGAATACAAACATTACATTCGTTCACAAATCCATTCGCAACGCGTGAAAAGTGCCCCGCATTGTTGGCTGTTTGCGGATTCCGTAGGGTTGTCAACGGTTTTATTTAAGAGGAATTATAAAAAATCTGAACGTTATGATATCGTTACGTTACGTTACGTTAATGTTATGGTTTTATATCAGGTTTCAATTAGTGATTTTGACCCACGATTTTGGGCAACAATATCAGGTTTGCAAAATTTTAATTTATAGGGCATTTATTTTTATATCTTAAGACGATATTAATACTAATAAAACATTGTTTCCTTCTATTTCAAATACATAAATAACATTTTTGTGATATGATTTATGTATTTAGCAAGTTGTCTAAATAATAAAATTCACATCCGGATCATTTCTGATATCTAAATATATTTCCTATCACATAAGATAAATACTAATGTCGAGACTATTCAAAAAGCTATACTTCATGTACAAATGTAACCCGCGGCGTCACTCGTATGGTACCCTAGTAATAAGTAGCCTAAATGCTAATCCAGACTGTAATCTATGTATGTTCAAATTTCATACAGATACGATAAACTGTTTTCGCGTGAAAGAGTAACAAACATCCATCCATCTATACTTAGAAACTTTCGCGATTATAATACTAGCAGGATGTTATCTACACGCATATATCAAATCTATATCACATAAAATGTAGATTACAACAATTTATAACACGATAATCACAGAAACAGCGCATTTAACCGGTTGCCGAAACCCCTAGCCGGATAACAATGGCCGACCGATACCCAGCTTTGTTTTCACTTATCCGGGAACCTCGCTCGTTACTCAAATAGCCCGCCCCGGTTTCTCCCGGTTATTGTTTCGATGCAGATTTTGAAAACCGGTAAGGTATTGGATTTAACGATGTATCCTATCGTATTGCACTCGTGTGTTGTTTTAAACAATTGGTGATTATAAATAATATGCATAAGGAACATTAATGAAATTCTGTTCAAGTGATTGTCTATGGTTGCCTGGACGAGATTGTTATTCAGTAATATGGCCGCCTTTTGTGCACTCGCCATTTTATTTTGTTTTCATTAATTTGTTTATGTATTCTGGGACTGTACAGTTAAGTTTTATAAATACTACTAATATTATAAATGCGAAAGTTTGTAAGGATGTGTGTTTGTTGTTCTTTCACGCAAAAACTACTGAATCGATTGCACGTAGATAGCTGGACAACCGGAATAACATATAAGCAATAGGCATATAGGCATTTTTATCCCGATAAACCTTCGGGATACGGACTCACGCGGGTGAAACCGCGGGGCGCAGCTAGTAGATAATAAAAAAGATTGTTTTAGAGTAAATGTATTTAGATATTTTTCCTGAACTATTTTTAAGTCACCATAAAGACATGTATAATATTTAAGCATATCGGTTTTATGAATATACATTAATGCTATTAACAATATATAATTAAGAACAATATTATTCGTTAAAATTAAAAATAATAAGATTATTATGCAAACAAAAAAACAATCGTCAAAATTAATAAGCTTAACAATAAATACTATGATAAATACTTTATGATTAATTATAATCGCCGCCTCCGACCGCCTCCTTGGTATAGTGGTTAACGCGTGAGCTTAGAACCGAGGGGTCCTGGGTTCGATTCCCGGTGGGGACGCAAAAAAAAAAATGTCTCGGTCTGGCAGGACACAGAAGGCTGATCACCTACTTGTCCATAAAGGAAATCGATCAGTGAAACAGATGTATATCATCTGCCCCATACCCCAGTAGGGGACACGGGACTTCACTTTTAATTATAATATATTTTAAAGCAGTGGTGGCTCAGAGGTGAGAATCTCGGACTTCAAAATCGATAAGTCGGGGTTCGAGACCGCGCGTGCAGGAAATAAATTGATTTTTCAATTTATCTACATGTGGATTACATCACCACTGCTTAAAAACAGCGAAGGAAAACATCGTGAGAAAACCGGTGTCCAAGAATCAAAAAGTTCGACGACATGTGACATCTGCCAACCCGTACTAGGCCAGCGTGGTGGATTATGGCCTGAACCCTTATAGGAGAGCTGTGTCCCAGCAGTGGGAACATATATGGAATAATAATGATCACTATGATTTATGACTACAGGTGGGAACAGTTAACGTATCTACTTTGATTCATTCACTACTTTTTAATTGAACACACACACACACACGTAAAGTTGATTTTTATCCTTACCGGAAGAAACTTGTTTCCAAGACACAGGGAATCCTAGTATGGGAGCAAGGGTTTTTAATCTATATGTTACAATATTTCTTCAATAAATAAATTATTGTTTATAAATCCACGATCAAATAAAACCTCACGCTCAACAGAAGAAGAAATTAAATGAAAAAGATCAGAAAATAAAATCGCATTCGATAATATTAGAGCGACTTCACTATTTTATTAAATATTTCCTTGTGTTTCTGACTAATTCTTTAAAAGACTGGAGAAGGAAAGCCTCAATAAAGTCCCTTATAATGAAATTTCTCCTCTCAACAATCAATTTATGTAAAGTTTCTATTAGAGAGAAAGCTATGCGATATATTGCGATGCCAATATGCCAACCTGCACTTGACCAGCGTGGCCTGATCCCTCAGGAGGCCCGTATCCCTGCAGTAGGAACATATATGGACTGATCATGATGACGATGAAATAGTAACGAATTTTATCATCATCATCATGATAACGGAAAAACAATTGAATGTAATATTTTTGGACCAAATGCTTTTTTCATAGCAAATAATTGAAATATATAAATATATAATAGCCTTTATAATTGTAGAAAGCTTTAAGAGTTTGCTTAATATTTTTATAAACATGTTTTTCCCAATAAATAGCAAGAAATAGCCCAATAACAGCTAGCATTGGAGATAAATCTTAATGAGACTAGACAGCCATTTTTACATCTTTTTAAGCATTGAATGGAAACCCTTTGACTGCCTTTGCATTTTTAATGAGAACACACTAAACATTGGTTAAAATAATTATTTTATGTGTCCATGTTAAATATTTGATTGTTTTACGCTAAGATTGAACTTTAAAATTAAAATAAAAATTATTTTGATCAGTGAATGAAGGAAAGCGTTTTGAAAATTTTTAATATAAAATAAAAGAGAATTTAAATTAATAAGTTGTTTTTTCTCGTATATTTTATAAAAGACTAGCATGCCCGGCCACGCGTTGCTGTGGCTGAGTGATAATTAAAAATATTAGGTTCACTAATTATTGAGAAAATTAATCGAAATAAAAACTATCGTATATCTTGAGTTGGACCAAATTGCACATAAAATGCCAAATTTCATCAAAATCGGTTGAGTTGGTGAAGAGTTCATTGGGAACATATATCATGACTGGATTTTTATTATACAGATATACGAGAAAATTACCACATTTATTATTACACGCTTTTTATTAGCTTCACCTGTATGTTTGTATGTTTGTTTGTAAACGACTTCTTTGGGCGCGATGTTGACCCACTTTAAACGGCCAGATTTCGTTCTAACTTTATAGATTTATTGAGGACAGATGACAATACACTAATTTGATAAAATTATTCCATTTTTCAATTTGCAAAATATGATTTTTGTTAATTTATATTACTTTCATCTATAGTCGATAAGGTAAGAAAATTAATTAAAATATTCGTCGTTCGAGTCATGCAATAGTTTAAAATTAAAAAAACAAATAATCCAAACTAAAAAGTAGAAAATAAATAATAGTTTAAAAAAACTAAAATTTTTACTCACACTATTATTAATTTATATTCATTGAAATTTTTAACACTATTTTCTTAATTTAAATTCATTTAAATTTATTTTTTATTTTTTAGTTCGGTTTTCTATAAAGAGCGTGTTTTTTTGTTTTTTTAAACTATTATTTATTTTTATCATAGATTTGTAAATAACAAGGAAAGGAGATGAAAAAAGCGAGGACTCGGTTGCATTGTGGGGTATGGGGCAGAGACATATGTATCATTGATTGATTTTGTTTGCCTTGTTCCATCAGTTAAACCTTCTTTGCGCTATCACTTTATGTTTTACCGGGGTAAGCCCCGGCATATGTATAACTAGACGCTTGTCCCGGGTCCGCCGGGATATCTAGATTGCTGTTTTATCCCAAGGGAGCATTTAATCGGGATTAAAAGTCCTATCAGCCAAGTGAGTTCAGCGTGACTGACGGACAAACATCCAATCAAACAAACTTTCACATTTATGACATTAGTGTGATTGAGGTGAAACCTCCTTATAATTGTTCGACTAAACCAAAATTAGATAAGCCCACATGGGTCGTACCATCTTTCAAATGAAAAAAAATGTCATCAAATTCGGTTCACCTGCTAAAAAGTTATGAAGTAACAAAAAATATTACAGTCGGATTGGGAACCTACATCTATTTTGAAGTTGGTTAAAAATGCGCGCACACTAAATTGCTTCTTATTCCATCTGATTAAGAACTATAGTCGAATGAAATTAGTGACAATATGTCGGCTCCCTAGTCGTATGGGGCAAATTATTCAATACATAATAACTAACAAGGCACATGATTATAGGGAATTTTATACTATGCACTTATTTTGCTAACGAACTGTTTTACAGTTTCAATTGGTATATATTTACATGTCTTTTCATTAATTATTAATTCCAAAACATACAACATATAAAATTTATTTGACTTGTGGAGCAAAATCTTATTAACATATCAATTTATTTATCAAAAAATCTTATTAAAATATTGCTATTTATTAATTTTTGACTTGACTTCTTAGAGTTAAGTATTTTTCTTTTATATAAAAAGGCAATAAAATAAAACAGTCCGGTTTTGTTATTAGTAGGTTAAAAGCAAAAAATGGGACTAAACCATTCAAATAGAACAAAGAACTCGAATATTGATATTTAAACCTGAAATAACTTCGTATAAACCAAACCAAATTAATTAAAATTGGATTTGTATTTCAGATCCTAACGATTAAAAAATCCATACTAAATAAAAAAAAAATTCTTAAGATCCCATCTCCACGTTAACAACATCTTAGCTGTAATTTGAATCGTAGCGCGGCCCACAATAGAATTTTCACAAATGGAAATATAAAAGTGGACTCCACATTATTTAGCTCGAGCGGGCGTTAATTCAGTGCCCATATTGAGTTTTAAATAAGCCTTGGTACTTTTTAAAGACTCGTTAAAAGCCTCTTTCCATGACTTTTTACATGAGTTCCCGAGCTTTTATGTGCGGTGTGCAGTGGTAATTACGGTCAGGGAAATATTATATTTAATATTTCACTTTATTATTTTGTATCGCATATGTTTTTATTTAATCTTATTTGGTAAATGTACGTTTTAATATAGTAATATATGTATAAACTGGCTTTATTGATTTGGTTGATTTCTATAGGTAATTATAGAGTTATTAAAAATTGAAGTCTTGAATGCGCTAATCTCAGTAACTGCTGGACCGTTTTTAATAATTCTCTAACCATTGGATATAGTCGTGATCACTGAGTGTCATAGGCTATACATATACCATGGGCGAAGCCGGGGCGAACGTTTTAGTAGTTAGATAACTGCTACAACAAATGCACTGATTTCAAAGAACTGTTCCTAATTTAGTGTAGTATGTTAAAATTAAAAGTATTCAAAACGTAAATGACAAATAGACAAACAAACAAACGTACTTTAGTTCTTATAATATTCGTAGTAAGCAACAGCTCATATTCAATTGCCCATGAATTCCGATTATACGAATTATAATGTATCGGCAAGAGTCAAATACATTCTATTATATTAATTTATTGCGATAAAGTTACCGATAAATCGATAATTAATTAGTTATTTAGAAACGTAAGCGTGCGAAAATCGTTTCAAAACCCCGCACCATATAAAAGCACGGGCGTTGCACTTATAAAAACAAAATCCATTCAAATTTATACCTAAACTTAACTGGCTAAAGTGCAAAATATAACGACGCTTTCAACATTACAATGTTTCCATTAAAACAAAAACGTGTCTGAGATCTTTAATGTTTATACTGAATCGCAAAAGGTTCGATTTTATGGTCTATCAAAATTAACGATTTAAATGGATATATTATATCGTCCGAGCTATTTTCATTGTAAAATGAATTATGACAGCTTCGAACGGTCTTTGCGTAATTAATTATGAAATAACAATTTATATTACAATTGATATCGACAAGATTTTCCTTTGATTTCTGAAAACATAAGCGGATGTGGAAATGACATTTTATTTAATTAAAAATGCTCTCTCTCGAAGTAATCGTTGATATAACTGTGAATTGTGAACTCTTGTTTCCTTTTGTCACCTCATTTTATAATAATTTATTTCATATGCTACATTATATAATTATTTCTTAAAAATATAAATAAGTATATAATATTTAGTATAAATACCAATAAGTATGTATGTATGTTCATATGTATGCATGTATGTTTATTCTTGTGACTGGTACTCCAACAAGAGGAAACTGAAAATCAGCGCTTCGCATTACGCATAGCATATGCTGAGTAGTTAAATGAACATTCTTTCTTTCTACCTAATATAAAGGTAAGAAAAGCTTTTATATCGTTCCTCCCTTTTTGTTACAATCCCTTCACGATTAGAGGAATTACAAAAAGGGAGGACTTGGTCTTCCTTATGTCATTTCTATTAGCCAAAGTCCTCATAAGAGAGATACATTACGCTTGCAGTGAAGAATATTGCAGACTGCTTGTTATAAAAATATTTGTAACTTTTTTGTATAAAATAAAGCATTTATAGAAGATATAATTTTATTATTACTACAAGGAAACTGTTCAGAAACACAGCAACACAGTAATATTGCATTAATGACTTAATCCACAACGTAGAGACGTTACGAGTCGAATCAAAGTTGTCGATAAATAATTAAAATCAACGAAAAAGTATAAACTATGTTTTAAGTTAGAAAGGAGGTTTTAAAAAGAGTCTTGAATCTCACTTAACAAATGTAATATTCGCTTTCTACGAATGATAATATCAACGAATGAAAAAAAAAATGTTCTAAAATCACTTGATAGGATCTTACAGGCATCAATTTGTTCAATTTAATAATATGATGAGTGTTTCTTCACAATTGTTTCATACATATTTATAATTTTAATTACCCTTATATATTTCTTGTATTACTGATTACTAAAGATAAGAAGTAATATATCGACATACCTAACATCGTTTCTTATTGTACCTCACTGTTTTCCATTAATAAACGCTGCTTTTTCCTTGGTCACCAGGTTGTATGGAAGAGATCGCTGCTTAAGAGATAAGACCGTCTATTGTGCTCTTCATGCTTGTGATTTTATTAATTTTCTTGTTTTTACTGTTCATGTAAAGGTACAAAATAAAGAGATTTTGATTGATTAATTCTACTAATATTATAAATGCGAAAGTTTGTAAGGATGCGTGTGTGTTTGTTGCTCTTTCACGCAAAAACTACTCAACCGATTACAATGACATTTGTTACGTAGACAGCTGGATAACTGGAATAGCTTATAGGCAACTTTTTATCCCGATATTCCTACCGTGAAACCGCGGCACGCAGCTGCGTGCTAGCTAGTTAACCATATATTTTTTCTTCTCATTTTCTTTAAACATTTCGTTTCTTGTCATTATCCTATTACAAAACAAATAAGTATCACCATATAGACAATACCGTAAAAAATCGCACAATCTACAAACCGTAAATTTAAAAACATCGATAAAACCCATCGACCTCAGTACGAGGCGATGCTTGTAAAAATCCGCACAGCGCTTTACGGGGGCTGTTTTGCAGTCGTAAAACATCGACGCCTCAAAGTTGCCGCCTGCAGGCTAATGAATGGCTAACAAGCAGCTTATACCCCTGCTTCGATGGTATTTTAATATTACAATTATTGTTAGAACGCTTATAAGGAACAACTAAGTAATGGCTGCTTTGAAAAATCGCAATTTATGCGCTTTTTGAGTATAATGTCTATTTTCAATCATGTTGCGTTTATTATTACAATTGTTGTTAGTACAGTACACATTGTAACAGTACTAAATTGTTTCATATACGTGCTGTATATGAAACAATTTAGTGCTGTTTTATTATTTATAAATATTATTGTACCTGTTTCCAAAATTCTTTCACCTTTGTATAGATATTTCATACTACTCATTATAGGCTACAGAAAAAAAAAATGTAACATATATTATTACGTATAACTCAGTCACAATAAAATTAATTCATATGTTACGATTATTTATTAGAATATACTATATAATAGACGCTCGTCCCGGCTCCGCCCGCATATCAAGATCCCTATTTTATCCCAAGGGAGCATTTAATCAAGAAAATAAATATCACATAAGTCAGCATATAAAATTTCATCAATCCGTCCAATAGTTTTAGCGTGCTTGACGGACAAACATGCATACAAACTTTCACATTTATAATATTATTGTGATGTACCTAATAAATCAATCCTAATGATATAAGACGACCAAGCAGCATTATAGAAACAAAACGCAACTTTCTCAGAACTCCCGATTGTCCCAGTGACAGGCTATTTCTACCTGCAAAACGAAATAAAAAATACCTACATCACGCGAACAGCGCATTCAGAACGTTCAAATATATCTAAACGTACGGGTAATCGGATATAAACAGGAATAAGGAAATGAAATGCAACTTCCCTTCACAAACGGGAAGCTTACATATATAGGCAGGCTAATAACACGAGAAAACTAGCGTTATTTCCGAGTATGTTCAATTGAATTTCAATCGAAGAGGTTTCCAAGGAGCTGTAAACCTGACCATAATTTATTGAAGCTGCGAAGGTTATATATTTTGAATCTATCTTTGATTTGGACTACTTCATTATATATCATTATACCATAGTTTTTTTAAAATTGCAGACTTCCTTACGAATTTTGTCAATTCTACATTGTTAATAAATTCGATATGTATCATAAAACTGCGTGGAGTGGACACGTACTCTAAAATTCGTATAAAAAGACGGTCCACATATAAGGCTATGAAATATTTAAAAACATATAACAATATTACATTAAAACTTACCAACAAGTTACATGAAAACACAATGGAGCTTACACCGTAAAAACGGGTATTTTTATTCTAATTGTAGTGTATTATCGACCTGTCGTTAAGTATTAAAGCGTCGCAAGTCAAACACTGTAGACAAGTCTAGTGCATATCGCGTGCACTGTTTTATTTAATCTGGGGCAGTATCGATGCAGTGCCATTAAAAATGTATTAATTCAATTGGTGTTCGAGGAAATAAGTCTATTGTTGCGAGGATTGTTACGTTCTAAAGACGCTTCTGTACGGTTCGCATAGAGATTAAGGTAGCTTTTTTAATTATAATATGTTAGATGATATAGTGCTCTCATTAGGACTTTACGCCAAAGTGTTGGGTTCAATCTTCAGTCATGAAGATATATAAATTAACAATACGTGTAAACAAATTAATTTATTGATGAAATGTATATAAGATAACGATAAGCTAGAGTTCAAACAGTCTCGATTATCCAATTTAAATATTCATAACAAAAGGTTGTTGTTAATTTCACGATCCCACCCGCATTAAAATAAATATGTAACTCAGATTAGTCCTTAGAATTATCAACAAAGTATCATTTGCACGTGTCATGTGTCCCGTTTCGTAATAATTTTAACAATAGCGTCGCAAACATCTGATTATTTTCATACCCATGGAGCTTCCTTGCTCTTAGTGACTCACTACGACTGGGAGGTCGCCGCGGGTGGCCATATCAAAACCAACGTATCGCGACCTCCCGACCCTCCCCCACACGAGCTACAAGGGACGCGCGGAGAAGATTCCCTTCTATAGCAATGGCTCATTTTAAACTGGTCATTTAAACCCGTTGTTCAAGCTATCATCGAAATCTTGGCAAGCTTTTTCGCGATTTATGTTCAAAGAATTATAGCCTTAGTTTCGTACGTGGATAGTCTTGTTTTTGCTTATGATAAATAAATCTTGTGAGAAACTCCGCTTGGATAATTACTGCATTTCGTCGGCTACTGTCATTTGTGAAATATGATAACCTAATGGGTATTTCTTAGATGGTTTATGTTATTTTACGAAGAAACCTTGTTGGATTGTTTTTAGTGATATAAAAATACATTCTTGCTTTAGAAATTCTCAACGAGTTGATAAATTCAAATATGAGTATGTTATTGTTATTTTATTAAATAGCTAGGTGTTTGTAAAAGAGTTAACATATATTTATTTTAGAGAGATATTTTTGACCTGAAGTTTCATAAAAATTTACATTTTAACCATATTGAATAAGTCCATAAATAACAAATTAATAAAAGCACATATAACCGACTTTTTACATTTTATTAAATAATGTGTACTTATATGAGAAATATTTATAATATACCACAGGCATACTTTAAAACAAATCTTAAATTAAAAAAAACGGACTTAATAGGATCCTAAAAGGCACTTAATATAACAGTTTGAAAGGCAATATGGCGGATGAGTGTATGATGACAGCTGACAGAGGATTTGGCGGGAAACGCGCTTTCAGCCGAGAAATTGTACTTTTTCAGTGCTGACGTGACTCACGGAGCTACGTGTACCCTCTGTAAAGATAATAAGAAAAATGGAGATTTTGTTTTATGCTATATGAGACACTTTAGTATTGTAATATGTAAGATATATTGAAGAAAATTTTTAGTTTCATAGAATTTTAAATTTGAAATTTTACTAAATATCCTTTGCAGCCATTCTTATCATAACATATTTATGGTGCTATTTAAAATCCTCTTAAAATAAATATATTTAAAAATAACTATAACAAATATAATTTCAAAGTAACCTAAAGAAACATTATTTAATAATAGAATCAATCAAATTGTTTTATATTTAGACAAACCCACGAATTTACTGTATTGTCACTTGATAAGTCCAAAAAACGCGTCTAACTGAGGCGGTAATATACAAACATATAAACATACAGGAGAAGCCAGAAAAACAAGCGAAATATGATAGTTCGACTAGCTATTCATGATTTTTATGACAGTCTAAAGATATTTCTTATAATCTTTTACTAACTCCTTATATGAACATGAGTGAAACTTTTCGTACAATTTAGAATATTCTTATAAAAACACGACGTATGTTAAAATAACTCTCAGATTAAACGATTTCCCGCAGAGAATGTAATATTCCAAAGAATAAAGTGGCCGTATAAATCATTCACAGGCCAACGGTTTTCTTCCCCCAGGTTCAAGGTTTGGGACTATGTACTTTCAATGTGATTTAAAAAAATTGCAGCCAAATGTATATCTTTGTTATTTACGATAATATACAATATATATAATTATGTAAAAGATCTCTTGAGAAAAAGATTACAAACAATTATGTAAATTTTATATATTCGCAATGTTCACAAACATAATATGAAAATTCATTACGATACCAGCATTTAATAATAGTTTATATATTATGTTTTTCATTGAAATGTGTGTTAATTTATACGCCCTTAATGTATGTTTTTCATTGAAACGAACTTTCTTTGTCTGTTTGAAATAATTATTATGTAATCATTTGTTTTACATTCATCATATAAAACCATACTAGGCAGTATGTGAGAGTGTAGTTTTGAATAACAGCCTCACTTCGCTCACCCCCATTTTTTCATTCTAATAAATTTAATTATCATTTCACAGTTACAGTATAGGTTTTATCAGTCGGTTCCGTAGTAATAAGGAAGTCAGATAACAATCAAAATGCTGCACTCGCATTATAGTTATAACTCAAGTATTTTATGTAGATTTCATTCGAAATAGTTTGGAATTAAGTTAGTTTTCAAAATAGGATAAAAAAATCCATCAAATGAGAACTAGATTTAAGATAGATAAAATCCGTCGCTTATTATAGGCATGTACCTAATTACTTTTACAAAATAAATTACGATTACTATACGTGCCTAATATGGCATTATATAACACGATAAATTGACAGGTAGGGGTTTCCTTTGAAGCATGTAGCTTGTTTGTGTTCGTCAAATATTGACGGCTTAGCCTAACCGCTGGCGTATCGGCATATGTTGACTAAATATTATCATTTATATAGCTGTGCTTACGATCTATCTTTGATCTCGTGGTTAGACAGCTACCTAATAAAACGGGAGTTCGAAACTCAAATTTAAAAATGCTTATTTATCTGAAGACAACCTTTAGACAACTCAGAGCGGGTTGAAAATTTAAATTCTATTATTTTTTTTTAATTATTTATGGACGAAAGTAATTATTACAACTTGATTAATAAATTATGTAGTATAACATACATATATCGTATTACATGCATCATTTATAGACAGCAGGTAAACTCTGAAACTAAACTGCGAATTGAAAATTAATCGTGCACCGTCGTTTAGTGTGACTGGTGACACAGTTAACTTTTCTTCTCTCTTCTTTGTTCTGTTTCCTGTTATCATGTGAAAAATATATAACGAAAATAAAAGTGCACAATATAGTTCCGATCTTATTCCAAAATCTATAATTAAATTTTATGATAGGATCACTAAGTTTATTAGACTAAATTGTATAAACTGCCTTGAAATTATTAACATGCTATATAAATTTAGATAGAGTTATATAAGGGACGATCCAGACTATAATAAGTGTTCCGTGAAGTTACGATTGTATTATGTATATAAATTTATTTTGTATATCTTTCCAAAACCTCATAGAGGAACCCTCATAGGAGGCCTGTGTCCCAGCAGTGGGAACATATATGGGCCGATGATGATGATGATGATGATGATCTCTCTAAAAATCGTACCTTATTCTGTGGGTGCAACTGGGTGACGATAAGCACTTGACATATGGTGACTTGGCTGAACGTTAACCTGCCTTTCAAATAAAAAAAAATATATCATACATGCCAAATATGTTTATTTAGGTGAAAGCAGATATGTAGTAAATATACTCGTGTTTATAATAGCAGTAAAATAAATATGGTGCGTGTAACGAAAATAGAAATTTAAAGCGCTTGAAAATATTTTCCACACGTCGCCGTTTACAAACATCCGAACACCAATACAAGATATCAGCCGAGCGAAAAAAATCCCCGCACAATGGCGTGTGGCAAATAAATATAATAAATGCGCAATTCTTTAGGCAGGGCTGTAAAACTGTCGGTCGCAGTTGTGCCCTTGAGTTCCGACCTGAAGTTTGTAGCCCCTGGCGCCGGCGATTGATAACATGTCAGGGGTACAGAATTGTTTTAATGATGCTCTGCCCCATTTCCCCGGTGTCTAGGGAAATTTTAATACCTGGTATCGCGTTAACATTGAAGAAGCGTTCGTAATAACCATTTGTGGGTGTTGGTAATTTATTAAACTAATACTTTGTGAAGTTGACTGATATTTTTAACCGACGTAAGAAATGAGGAGTGCATTTTTTGCCTTTGTTATATCGAACTTTCGACTGGATGAATGGATTTTGTTTTTTTTTTATTCGATAGCTGGTGTGTTACCGTTAGACAAATAAATTTGGTTTATATCTGATAGATTGAAGGTTGCTTAGTTTTTTGTTAAAAATAGTAATTTATGTTTCAATTTTATCCGAAGTTAAGACTAGAAAGTTGGATGGAAATGTACAAAGTAGGAGACGGGGGCAAGATGGCTTGATTCAATAATAAAATACATAATATTTGATTATACATGTATTTATGAATAATGCCTTGATAATTATGGATATTTTTTACTATTGTATTATTATATATAAATATATAATTGCATGTTATAAGTATATAGGTCATTGTATTTTTTTAGTTGGTATGATTATTTAATTATTTTATATGCATTTATACATATACACATTTAATTGTTCTGCATAACTGATTTTTCTATCTATTCTTCATCTCTATTATTGTAATATTCCTAGAGAAGGAGACATTATTCCTTTTAAGACAGGTATTACGTAGCAAGGGGCTTTAAACTAAATACAATTTTAACAAAATCATGTTACAGTGAACGAATATAGATTTATTATTATATAATTCCCTTGAATTTGTATACAATAGTACAATTGGGTATGTCGATAGCTTTTCCTTATTATCCAGCTAAATCCAGCGACAATACGCTAGACCTACATACTACACCTGTAGAATTAAATCATTACAAATAACAATGTTTTAAACCACTTTTTCCCGAACCGCCCCGCCAGCCTACCAGCGTCAAACAGTATTTGACAGAGTTGTCGAACGGCAAAGTGATTGATATGTTTGTCAATTGATTTACACTCAACGCCATCCTCAGAGGGTTAAATCTTTGACAGTTAGACGGATCGCAATCCTTTCTAATGAAATGGGCTTCATGATAACTTGCCCGCGCGTTTTGATTGATTCCTCTTCTATTCGTTCAGTGTTTATGTGGTGTTGGAAACGTAAAACTTTAGGGAATTGCGTTGATGAAATGTTCTTTATTTAATTTAATTGTTTATATTCATGTGCCTTCTGTATGTTGATATGTGGAAGTGGTAGATAAAGTAAGCAGAAGATTTCGAATGTGGGAGTCGAGGATGCTTCTGCGAATCAGGCCAACTTGCATCAGGGAAGCTACCACACTCTCACAAGGTCGGCGCGAAATAATAGCATGGCGCCAATTGGAACATCTCAGTACCACACCTTGACATAAGATCGGCGTGATATATTAGCATGTGAATGCTACTATGTTTTGTACGGTAAGTGGGGGAGCCGGAGGCCTGTATCCTATACTTTACCCAGCCTATTTCTTTCTTTTATTCCTCTCATCAATCCTTTCTATATCCCACCTATTTGAAGAGGCATTAGACCTGGAAATAGCCTTACCGTTCTGCAAATATTCATACCATATCTACCAACTTGTCGACAATAACTTAAAACAATAATAATAATCAATCTTGATATGAAACGGTTATTTTTAACTAACTTTTGTTACTATATATCAGGTCCTTGTAGGGAGATTCTTAAACTGAATTTTTAGTTTTTCTGCATAATTTATTGCACATATACAATTACACATCAAATATAGACATAGGCGCAATCGTCCCGGATTAAAGCGTTTACATACGTACTAATATTTCTATAATTAAATAAACGGTAAAGAGCAAATAACATTACTCTTTGATATCTAAACAAAGGTTAATTTAATATATTCCGTAGCTTATTTGTTGCAATTACAAGTTGTCAAACGCAAGTGATGACGTCACGCACACTAACGGCTCTGTCGGCCATGTTTCAAGCGTGCTTGACAATGTTGACTTAATGCTTGCGAATGTAAGGGCGGGTCCACAATGATATTAAGTCCGTGTACATATGTTTTCAGTTTTAAATAATCTACCCATAAATATCAGATGTACCTGTAACTGATATATCTAGAGGATACATTTGTAGAATAGAATAAAAGATAACAAAGAAGCTTTTCGTGTTATTTTTAATTTGATTATGTTTGTAAACTAAATGTCTTTTATTTAGTGAAACTTCATAATGTATTTTTTCGGATATTTTTGGATGCAAAAACTAGCGTAATGTGCGCGAGCCTTTATTATACGAAATTCCATTTTATAGCTTCGGGTGTATCTCTAAAAAATCATTCATGGAAAATGTTTCAAAATGTGATAATGTTATAATCGAAACTATAATCATAAAATCTTTATCATAAATTGAATTAAGACTATTATTCTATAACTATAATGACTTAAAGAATTTACAAAAGTGCGGGTATTCCGCATTACGCATTCAAGGTTCAGGAAGGCTAGGTGTTAGGTAACCCGGCCAACATAATACTAATAAATCTATCTTGACTTTGACAAATGAATGCGAGTTTCTAGGACTCGTGGAGGGTGGCTTGGGGTATAAGCGAATGAATAGAATCGTAAATTATGCTGTAGTAAAAATGATTGTGTTTGCCTTTATATTATACTTAGTTGAATTACAAAGTGGGATCTTCATCACGCCAAAGCCACAAATCTGATTTGAATGATTGTACAAAGATAGGTTGAGAACTGAAAAAAATCATAGGATAGGCACATAGATAATTTTCTTAGAACTAAGCGCGTAAAGACGCGGGCGGAGGCTAGTTTTAAATATAAAATAATCTTCGCAAAAGTACTACAGCTCAGTGGATTAGCAGATATTAATAAAATGCCAAAAGCAGCCAAACCGCTTATAACTTAAGAGTGTCCGTGTGATAACAATCACAATAAAAAACGCGTGTTTATCTCGCTCCTGAATTTAAAAAGGCCCGTCTAATTACCGTTAATCTTTGTAATACTCGAAAAGCCAGAAATAATTACAATGTTGCCCTTTTTAAAAATCCCAAGCGTTTTTCGGACGGCACTTATACATTTATAATGTGTGGGATTATTTGGACGTGTTTTAATTTAATTTTACAGTTATGGAAAACGGTTTTTTAGGGTTCCGAAACCAAAACGTAAAATGGTATCCAATTAGGTACCAAGATTTCGAGACTTCTTTCTTTGTCCGTCCGTCTGTCACTGTATTTCATAGTTAGGCATTTGAAATTTTCAGTGATGATATATTTCTGATGCCCCTATAATAACAAATAAAAAATGAACATTTAGCAATGGTTGGCACGGTCATAAATTGCACACGTGACTATTTTTTTGCAATTACCTCTTAGCTTATTTAAAAAGTCCATGGTTAAAGGCCATGGTTTAATGATTATTGAAAAAATTGTAGTGTCAAAAACAATAAAATGCTCTATAGGCAAATAATATAGACGACTGAAGTTGAAATGTGTTTTACACAATTAAATTTCATCTTTAAGTGACATATAGGGGACATAAAGATAAAAATCATTGAGTATCCTACATACACATTTAACATATTATTTGTAATTTAGTAATGGATACGATTTTTCTATAGAAAAAAAAAAGATTATAAAAACTTTTTGTTACTGCTTACGGATGTCGGAATTTAAATGTGTCGTATTCAATCTCTTCTTTATAGGTTAGCACACGACGCTTTATAATATTTTAAATAAAGGTAAGGGGTATTTCAAAATTTCATTTAATGCTTTGGTTTTTAAAAAATTTAAGCGGAACTAGAATTTAAAGTAATAAGAAAATCACAAGAACAAGTTACGAAGTGAAAACGGAAAATTCATGCTGCCTTACTGTTTTATTTTATCTTGTTGGTTTTCAGTTCATTTATTGATTTATTTATGTAACGGCAGCCTGAAGCTACATATAATATGATACGCATTTTGTATGTGGGAGTCGAGCATGCTTCGGCACACACATTTCGTTTTCCACACCCCTTTCACGTTAGTAGTGGGTTTTATGGGCGGTGGTGATAGTTTACCATCAACTAGCTCAGTTGTCCGCTTATGGCATAAAAAAATATTTATAAGATTTTCAGAAAAAAGATGATGTTAATTTGGGTTAGCTACGTTCAGAGCTAAATTATGTAAACGCAAAGATTTTTTCGCGTTAAAATTGCTTACATTTTTATGAAAGCAAAATGTACAGAAAATAATTATTCCATAAGCAGCCTTAACCCACGAGAAAACTAAAATTTGGCAGAAGCGTTTTATCAAACGATGAAATGACCCTTTCCAGACCTTTTTGCCCGTAATTTCGGCAAGTCTTCGAGAAATTTGAACTAGATTTATTAGTACTGAAGTAGTTAAGCCCTAACAAGTTTCAGATAGGCGTAGTGGATAAGAGGTTTTATTTATTCTGTTATCAGATTTTTTTAGGGTTCTGAGAAATATAGCTAGAATTCTAACGTTGTTTATGATTTCATAATGATATGGTTGGTAGTTAGTAGTTATCAATATTGTATGTTATGGAGGTTATGAAATAAACTTGGAGATTTATTAACATCCCTATTTTTATCTATATCTTACATAAAGGGTTATAAATAAATTATATAAAAAAGGGCTTTGTATGGTTCTTTAGTTCTATATAAAAAATCCTTTATCAAAGTTGTGTCGCTGTAATGACAACAATTTAAAGAAGTTTAGTAAAATAATTTAAATAAGTATGAGCAAAACTGTAAGTAGAAACATTTTGGCAAACATCGATAATTTTTACAATAAGAAAAAATTTCATTGTTTGTTGTTGCATTAAGTAAATTTAATAGGTATATTAAATACGTCAGCATGGAGTACATATTTTAAGGAATGTTAAAATGGCTATATCACTCACTATCATGTATGTGGTAGTCGAGCACGCTTCGGCACGAATTGGGCCAGCTCGCACCGGGGAAGTACCACACCCCCACAGAAGACCGGCGTGAAATAGCATTCTGCTGTGTTTCGTTCGGTGATTGGGGGAGCCGGAGGCCCATATCCTTTTCCTAAACCTGCCTAGTCCTGTCCTTTATTCCTCTCAAAAAATCCTTTCTTATTCTCTTCCCAATTTAAAGTCGGCAATCCATTTGTAGAGGCGTAAGGTCTGCAATGGATCTTATGCCTCTACAAATGTTCATGGGCGGTGGTGGCGCTTACCATCAGGCGTCCCACCAGCTCCATTGCCGACTGTGACATAAAAAAAAAAAAAAAATCACGTAGAGTTGTTTTACAAGAAAAGTAAATAAATATAATTTTTTATTTCTTCTTTAAATTTTACCTAATAATCTGAACAAACTAAGTGTTATATAATCTGTAAATATTGTATGTATTTAAAAACTTCTCGTCATATTTATTATATCTAAATAGTTATAACCAATGGTGACAGACGGATATACTGATCTATCAACGCACAGCCCAAACCACTGGACAGATCGGGCTGGATCGGGCAGAATTTGGCATGCAGATAGATGTTATGACGTAGGCGTTCGTTAAGAATTTTTGATAAATCTACCCCCTAGGGAATAAAATAAGGGGTGAAAGTTTGTACCATAAAAATTTATTAAGACCACGCGGGCGAAGCTGCGGGCAACAGCAAGTATAAGGTTTTCAATGCAAATAAAAAATTAGTTTTCCAACCGCTCCAACTTGAAGCAAGAAAACCATGTCATAAATACACCATAAACAAAACCCATAAACTACGAAACGCAGTTAAAATTCAGCCATTTATTGGTCTAATAAAATTCAGTATTGCCACTTGTAATGCCGATATGGATCTGTTATTTCCCCATATTTTAGGAAAGATATGATTCGTAGGATTTACGATGTGGTTTATAAACGAAAAGATTTTTTAACATTGTTAATACATACCTTAATCATTTAATAAAGAAATGTAGTAGGTTCTAAAGTCATAATTTTCTCTTCTAAATTAAGTTAACAGTATGTCTGTTTTATATTCATTTGAAAACTTTTGTTATAAGTGGTCAAGGTACCACTTTCCCACAGAAGAAAGGCGTGATATACCTAGTCGCATGCTACTGTGTTTCATGAGTGGGGTTGTCGGTGGCGTTGGGTAACAGACCACCATCAGATCAGACCACGTACTGCAAACAGCTTCTATCCAAGAATACTACTTTTAATCAGTGGTAGAAGTTTCTTTCTTATCAAATTCATGTGTTTTTGATTTGTGTGGTTACACCTTGAATGGTTGTAATTTTAATACATTTAATGTTTTATTAATCTCCTTACTACATATTATTACAAAGCTCACATATAGTAATGAAATAATACTCATAAAGAATAATAAATATTTAAAATAAATAAATAATATACGTTAAAACCCAGCTTAAATAGGTACGATAGAAGCAGTTTAAAATCACGATTCCCAAGGATTCCCATGTTCGGAAAACACGTAACGCGTTTAAACAATTTTATCAATTAACTGTAGTTTCAGCTCATTTGTTGCTGTTTACTCGTTAAGTGCCCTGGCGTTGTCCGGAACAAAGTAAATACGCTTTTTCCAACTTAAAACGGTAATTGGTTTAAAGTTTTAAATTAACTTGTTTGAAAACGTACGTGGCTCTTGTTTAGTATTTACGTGATTGCAATTAAGTTGCCCGACTGCGCGGAGGAGGGTTATGATTTTGATAGATTTTTGGAGGTCTGTAATGTTAGCTTGATTTTCGATTGATAACTATGTGGGTCAATGGTTATTAAACATTTAAAGGACCGTGTTTGACCGACGTATTTGTAAAATCTAAGTTTCCCTCTTTCAGTTTTATTTATAATTCCAGTCAGCCTGTACGTAAATGCAAACACAATGATCTATATATAAAAATGAAACCCTATTTCCTTTGATTACGCCATCACGTGTGAACGGCTGGACCGATTTCAAAAATTCTTTCACCATTAGAAATCTGCAATATCACTGAGTGACATATCTACGCTTTATATGTACCGGGACGAACAGCTAGTTAATTTTAATATTAATCAATTTATGATCTAAAGTCTATTTATATTTATTATATAAAAGTATACAACATCCGTAAAATGTTAATAAAGCCACAAAAAACATTATTTATCATTACAGTCCCAAAGCGACATTCAAGATGGTTAGTGAATCCATTTGATATTTAAATTAATATTAAAACTAAAGTCAGCTGGTACCATTTTTCAAAGCAAGTACGCTAACAATCTTTCTTTGTCTCAGTTATCTGGCATGCTATGAGTTAGTGGTGTGCTTATATCGATAAAATGGTTTTAATTAACAGTTAGTACTTTATATTAGAGATTGATATGAATTTAATTTTAGAGTAGTCATTGGTCCTAAAGTATATAAAGTAGTATTTTTATTATGTTTAGGATCTACCAATTTTATGCTGTATATATCAATATTAAAAAATTCGGAAATTATATACATCCTTGATACTTTTTAACATTTCTGTTGTAAATAAATTTATTTTAAATTCAATTAACGTTTCATTCCAATTTTTATATATTTTTATATTTTAAATTTATATTATAAGAACTTGTGAACGATTGTTTTTATGCGTCTTAACTCGTATTATATTATGTTATGTTACGGAGCAATTTTATATTTTACCTATATCTTAAGATGAATCAAAAACACCCACGTATCAATCATGGCTTCTAAAAATTCTACTATTGATTAATTGATTCTTAATATTGTCTCATCCCAGGTAATCCTGAACGAAGAAGGTCCATGTTACTAAGTCGAAAGTCGGTCCGGTGCTGAATACGATAATGTAGCCTTCGGTTGAAGTCGGTACGCTAATTGTTTCCCTTTTAAAGAAATAAATACTATATTTTATCGACAAGCTCTCGCATCACTAATATAAAGTTAGCTCGCAATGTCACACCATCGCCAGCGGGATCGCTTAGATTAAACTCTTTTTACATTACCTATTCTTCTAAAGAAAAATAACATGAATACATACATGACTTTAATTAATTTAAAAACTACGAGTCCGCATTTAAAACGACATTTACAGTTGAAAGTAGAAAAACGTCGCATTCGAGTATAACATACATTTGTTGTTAGAGAACATAATTTCAATGACGTGGTAGTTGGTCTAGAAAATTATCTGGTATGGGCAAAATAGCGCTATTTGAAACAGGTAAGCCTTTAAAGAATATATATTCTTACACATATGTGTATTTTTTTTTTTTTTTATGTCATAGCGGGCAACTGAGCTTGTGGTTCGCCTGATGGTAAACGATCACCACCGCCCATGAACATTCGCTAAGGTAGGGCCTCTGCGAATGCGCTGCCCGCTTTTTTGGGGTAAGGGAAAAGGAATGGATTAACGACGGATGAAAGAAGGAATGGACTGGGGCGGGTGAGGAAAATGAAACGGGCCTCCGGCTCCACCACTCACCGTACGAAACACAGTGGCATGCCACTATGTCACGCCGGTTTTCTGTGGAGGTGTGGTACTTCCCCGGTGCGAGCTGGCCCAATTCGTGCCGAAGCGTGCTCGACTACCACAAAAAATGTGTATTGCGGTTTAGTTAGTTAAAACTCCTGAATTCAACTGCGCGTCCCCGCTAATGAGAAAAGGCAAATGTTGAGTCGTTCACTTAATCACAAACATCTACCACCAATCGGCTTTTTAATACATTTTATTAATTGTATATCTCATTGTATTCAATATTATATGTTTTTTGTAGCTGTTGTATTTGTGATTAAACGAATTTTCTTTGTTTCTTTCAAATGCACATATGCATATTTTCTTATCGATTTCAGTTGAGGCTTTTTGTAATCGTCTGAAAATTAGTTCTCTTTATAATTATTTTAATTTTAGTGTAATTTTTGTATTTAGCATATTGTATCAAACATTAAAAAAAATCATAGTCGAATGAGAGCTTTTTGTACATTTTTTTTTATTCTTATTGTACCTATTGTACTATGATATTTCGATGTAATGAAGATTAAAACAGATAACGCATATATTCAGGCCATACCAGTTTAGTCTTCACAACAGAAGAAGAAACCATCTATTCTGTTATAAATATCAAACCAATACTTATCCGTATTCAATTCTATATTTATCTAAATGATAAACCTCAGTAATATTTCACTAATAACAGTTTTATCTTCCCACCTGGCATCAAACAGACACCAAAATAGACATGTAATAGTGCAATAAAACTAGTGACCTATAAAATTAATACTTATTGAGTTTAATGCGGGCCACGACCTCACTCTGTACATAAAACGAATGTTGAAATAAACATGGATTTCGTAAAAGGGGTTATCGAATGTTTTAATGGTATATTTATATCTTTAATATAGGAATAATCAATAAATGAGAATATAACATATAAGTTTTATGATTTAAACATCGAACGTTATTCCATCTGTTATTTATGTATTATATTTTTTACTTTAAGGGTATATTTAAGCGCTCACAAAAAATAGAGATAATGTAATTGGCTTATTTAACATTGTACATTTCCATTAATTTCTAATCGACTTCAAAAACGAGTAGGTTCTTAATTCGACTGGTTATTTCTCTTTGCTTTTTTTCTTATTTGAAAGTTGGTGTATACCATATGATATCATCAAAATTTGATTTTGATAATTAAAAGGCCGTTTAGTTTTTTTTAATAATTATGGTTGACTGATAAGGGACATGAACTTCTCTAGAATCTAGACTGTTTAACCGGCTATTACTGTTACATAAAGCTCTAAAGAAATATAATAAAGAATGTCTCATTTCAGTAACTAATTTATGCAGACAGTCTTCCGCTTGCAAAATACTACTTTTTCAAAGATCCAGTATTATGCTTAAAGAAAAAATAGGTAACATCGATGCCAGCTGATTCTAAATAGCCTACTTTCAGGAATTGCGTCTAATACTTTTCCTTATATAAGCCTAGACATACTCAGGAATGGATAAAACCTACTTCCCAAACAAAAATAACCGCATAAGTGAGTCGATAATTGTTCAATATACCAAGAAATTGGGGCCAGACTCATTATTGTTTACGCTTGTAATTATAGGCGATATTACGACCACCAAATAATAAACATATATTTTCTCTCCATTTAATGAATTCCGAGCTCTGTTTTAACTTTACTGGAATGTTTGTTACGATTCAATTTACACGTATAATTAACGTCTGATCGTGATTCTCTCTATAAATATAAAACACGCTGCACCAGGCTTTTATCAGGATTGCCTGACATTATTTAATCCAATATTACTAAAAAATCAATTTCTTATTTAAGTTTAGAAAATAAAAACCTTTTAACGGATTTTAAACGCGATTTATTCATTATATTATTAACCCTAATGTTGTTAACCCTTTTTTAATGTTGCAAATCAAAAAGCAAAGTACAAAAAGGTAAGGTAACATTTACAATAGATATAGTTTTTTTCGGGTGGATTGACGTCAGTTATTTCCCTATAAATTATCATAATGTTTATTGACGATGCAGTCTTAGACCTTAACGTACTGTATGATGATATTCGTATAACCTTCTCTATTAATGAATTACCTATCCCAGAACAATTTTTTCATGTCAAGTACTAAGTTGGATAGTTCCATATTATAAATGTAAGTACTCGTATAATAATAATGATAACAAAAAAAAATGGTTGCCTGTAAAGTCGGTTTTACGGGCGAAGATTTTACGTGACAACGTCTTTTTGTCGGTAGAATATTTATTGATATGAATATTATTCAATTGCACAATAGGAACAAGGAATTGAATGAAAATAAGAATTGCACAAATTTTAACTGTAGAAAATATATTTTGTTTACTAAATAGACAGGGACAGAGACACAAGCACGCGCCGATTCAATGCGCCTAATTCTGTAGTGTTGCGCGCGCGGCCGACCGATCATAGTTCGGTGACTCATCGTAACGTTACCGGGCGTTACACTTTTTCATGAGTGACTCCGAGCCGCAACCTAATTTAAGACGTTGTCACGTCAATAAATGTCGGATAGTAAGCGATCACCACCACCTATGGTTATTTGGAGTGGTGAGTCTGCAAATGGGTTAGCCGCTTTTAAGAAATAAGGGAGAACTAAAGGATTTATGACGAAAATACAGCAATGGACTGGAACGGAAACATGCCAACGGGTATTGGTTACCAATTCTTAAAATCAGCGCGTAAAATATATATTATACTAGGTGCGCCCTGAGGTTTCACCCGCGTAAGTCCGTATCCCGTTGTATTATCGGGATAAAAAGTTGCCTATATGTTATTCCAGTTGTCTAGCTATCTACGTACCAAATTTCATTGCAATTGGTTCAGTAGTTTTTGTGTGAAAGAGCAACAAACGCACAAACATCCTTACAAATTTTCGCATTTATAATATTAGTAGGATTCTCGGTCTTGAACCTTTAATTGTTTGATACCTATTTGTTCTGCTACCGCGATGTATTTAGCTATAAGGTTAGGTTAGATTTTAATAGTAAATAACAGTTAAATTATAATCTCATAGTTACTTAAATATCGTATTACATTTCTAGGTCGTAGTATAGATTCACAAGAACAATACCTAAGTATATCAGTAAATAAAGATATTACAAGATTTTATTTGCCTCTTGTGCAGATGACTCTTCACTTCACTTAAACATTATATTATTTCAAGCTGTCATTACGAAAATGATCGACATCAAAAATCCAATGTAATTTTGCGAGGTAGGTACAAAATGTTTTACATAACGTTCGTGTTCATTTTTTGCCCTGACCTCTTTTTATGACAATGGCCCTTGAGGCAAGAGGGATGACGTTGACCCTCTGCGTGTGCTAGGTAAGAGATATTATCTTAAAATGCTACTAACAATAAAAGAGATAAAACTGTACTTCAGGCTTCAAGATGTTGAAGGACTTAATGCTAATTAAGATTTTATGTGCTTTTTGAGAACATAGATTCATTTTAATTGTACAATTAAAGGTTTTTATATTTACAATATTTTAATCAGAAACGGATAAATTAATATCAAACAAATTTCTACTAATAATAATATGAATGCAAAAGTTCCTCTCATAGGTTTCGCTATCCGCCTATCTGTTTGCATATCTGTCTGTCCGTTCGTTCGTCTGTCAGGCAGTATCTCATGATCCGTGATATTTGTGACAGTGAAAGAGTGTAAGAGTGACAGTTGATATTATCAAAGATGATGCATTTCTGTTGCCGCTATAATAATAAATAAATCGGTTAATTAGCGGTAAATTTGATAGTTTTGTAGTTGCTCTATAGCTCGTTTGTGTACGGAATCCTTAGTGTTCGTAAATCCGACTCGCACTTGATTGATTTCTTATATTAACTTGCTTTTTCAGAGGCAATTCTTACAGGTTGCATTTTGTGAAAATAACATTTAAAAGCGTTAGCGTACCCGCCGTTTTAAATTTAAAATATTTATAAAACTTTTTGAAAAGTCAGCGCATAAAATTGGATTGTTTTTCTGTTTCATATGAGAAGCTTCTGGAAAAACGCTGAATCACTGTACATTCATAAATAAAGCATTTGTCTAGATTTAATGGTATTACAGTAGGTATTATTTTGTATGTGGATTATTTTTAACCCTCGACGTAAACGAGGGGTGCTGTGGATTCAACATGTGTATTTATCTGTCTAGTATTGTAGGTCCCAAATGAATGAACCGAATGTGATATCAGTCGAGAATAATTATCTGTGACTTATTTAAATAGAAGCTGTCTTGATTTTCAGCTCTCAGTGGAACTGAATCTAGAATGTTAGTGAAACAATTCAAAATATTCGTTATATATGATAAATTGTTACGAAACTTCTTCTAATGTGGGACCAAGTGTGTCAAGCACCACACCCCTACAGATTTTTCGTTCGGTGACTGATGGAGCCGGAGGCTCGTTTCCTCTTCCTCTCCTTTTCATTCCTTCTGTCCAGTTGTCAATCCTTTCCTTATCCCTTTACCCCTTAAAAGAAGGCAGCGCTTTCGCAGGAAACTACCTCTCCGAATATTCATTGGCGTTGATGATCGCTTACCAGCAGACGAACCCAATCTCAGTTGCCCGCTGTCACATAAAAAATAAACTTATTTTGTATCCTTAAAAAGCTTTTTTAATGTTAATAAGTAAAGTAGTTTTTATTCATAATACTTAATTTCGTCGTTGTACGTTAAATTTTTCCAAGAAAAAATGTTTTCATATTCTTACCTTCCCCCTTTTTTTCATATCCTTATGGATTCAATTAATCTGGTAGCAGTCTTTTGAAATAGCCATGAACATGAAAGCATATTGCGTTAAGAGACCATTTTCATATAATTATATGTACGTCAAACATCATCACGTCAAAGGAATTTTAAAATAAATAAGAAAATTATTTGAATTTTATTTTTGTCTGAAATGCAATTTACCTAACTGGCAACCCCAAGGTCCGATAATTGAATAAAAAAATAAACACAACCAGACAGCGCCTAATACAATGAGTCAACCGTTGAAAATTTAATTCACTTCAAAGTTGCCAGCCTAATTCGTTTACGCATTCGGGAAATTAAATAGATGGGTAATTTGGCAACCCCATAAAGGGCTGGAAGACTTAGGGCACAAACTAGGGTCAAATTTATGGGAACATCACTTCATTGATATGCATGTGGGAAATTGTTTGTTTGTTGTTATGAGGGTGATTAGTTTTGAAAAAAAAATAAACATAAAAAATTCTATTGTTAAACTGTTCAAGAAGAAAATGGAAATTCTTGGTCATCTTATAGAAATATCTTTGTCACAAATATTTCTGTATTATTTGATATGCTAAAAGTGTATCGATGACTTCAATGCTCTTTAGTTAGAATAAAGAACCAAACCAACTGCGAAGAAATAGGTGGAGGTAGTTCACAAACAACAATTTTTGTTTGACCTTCAAGACATCTAACATCTCAGTCTCCCCGTGACCACGCTCGCTGTAAAGTGTTCGAAACGTCGGGTTAGTAATATCCTACTAATATTATAAGTGCGAAAGTTTGTAAGGATGTGTGTGTGTTTGTTGTTCTTTCACGCAAAAACTACTGAACCGATTGCAATGAAATTTGGTACGTAGACAGCTGGACAACTGGAATAACATATAGGCAACTTTTTATCCCGATATTCTTACAGGATACGGATTTACGCGGGTGAAACCGCTGGGCGCAGCTAGTAATGAATAAATCGCGTTTAAAATCCGTTAAAAGTCTTTAATTTCTAGAATAAAGAAATTAAAGAGAGAACTATTCACGTAAGGTTGGTCTCACCTAGTGAGGGTTCCTAAGGGTAAAATGGAAATGTATTTTTTAACAAATCAATGAAAATTTATCTATAACATTGTTATATACATTATGCAATAGATGATATTGCGAAATAATTACGTTCCAATTTATGTAAAATAAATACAAATCAATACCATAAAGATGATTTTTTTTTATATTTAATACTAGTTCCTTCTTCAATGACTTTGGCTTTTTTCCATTGAAATCAATCAAAGACAGTGTTGATTTAAAATTAAAGCGATAAACAAAACGCATACTCATCAGCTAAGAGCAATACAAGGCGATTCATAAATATCACAGCGGGATACGATCGCCCTAATGTGATTCAATTTATACGCATTTTAAATACATTACTCGCAAATAAAGTTTTTTGCACATTCCGAATTCATTTAAAGCGTTAATGGAGACGAATCGTGCTTGGCAAGTTGCCAATTCGCCTATAAGTTTTGGATTTACTAGCGGTTGTCGAAGTGATAGTTCTCTAAAATTCTGACGTAGATGTGAGTAATTTTTCGTTCAATTTTTCTAAAATGATTATACTGGAACAGGCTATTTGAGTTTGTGTTTGGATGTAAAATTCTTCTTTACGTAAACTCAATTATACTTATATCCAGTACACTTAAACTATTATACTTTTATAATACATGCTTGCATTGCATTCAATATTTTTTTTAAATATCAAATATCAGGAGACAACATTTTAATTGTATGTATTATATAAAACCTATATAGAAATCTTAAAATTAATGTATTGTTTTTTTTTATTAATCTTTCAATTGTTTGTAAGGTATTTTTATAAACGAAAGAAAGACAATTCATACTTAATTACACCATATAAGGTTAAAAGATTAAAATTTAATCTATTACAGAATTTAAATATGACCTATATCGCTTGTTCTAAATTTTAAGCGATATTGTTACATCTCATACATATAAGGAATTCATCATTCAACTTTAAACACGAAAAAACTTGCAACCAATATCTGGAGTCTGGTAGCTTATCCTGGTAGGACTGAAGCACAGCACGTGCCTTTACGAAACACTATTACGTTACGAGTTTATAAATCTATTTACTCCAGAGTCGATTATTGATACAGATGTCATATATTATATAAATATAGCATAAAAATTCGTCTTCGCTATAGACCTTTAGGACGTCCACTGTTGGTCTCCCATAGACTTCCAAAACGACCGATCACCAGCGGCCTGAGTCCTGCTACTTTAAAAATTCGAGTCGAGAACATATAGTACGGACTTTTGTTTTTAATGCTCTGGTTGGGAGGGCGCAGAAAGCTTGTTAAATTATTTTATGTGGCTCCTCGCATCTAGTGGATTGAGTTTTGTAAGCGGACGATTAACGCATTGTGTCTAGACTTTTGAATTATTGACCTTTAGTTGTTTTAATACTCATGTAATTAATGATAATGCACAGTAGCAGAATGAAAGTTAGAGAAATTGCGTTCATTGGACTCGTAAACTTGGTCGAAAATGTGTTTTGGTACAAGATGCTTTTTTGTATCGTGTGAAAAGGTTTGATATTCTCTTTAAATGATGAAGATATTTCAGCGCAGATATAATTAAAAAGGATTGCAACTGCACAATGAAGCATTGTTAATATTATGGTTATTATAATATTTACTCATATATTTCAAACTAGCAGTCCGCGCCGTGGTATATAGCCTATGTCACTTAGGGTAGGTACATATCCAAAGGAGAGGAAAATTATGGAAACGGTCTCCTGGTTCCTAATATTAGCGCGTTCAAACAAACAAACCCATCAGTTATATATTACTAGTATAGATATTGAGTCATTGTTGGAATACAACTTTTATATGTATATGAAATATAAAAGTTCACGTTATTAGCGGAAACTATTATGGAAGAGTTAAAAAAGAATAAAAAGAAACGTAAATAAATAAAAATAAATTATGTTTTCTAATTGAAATTATAACGGTGGAGGAAATTGAAAATGTATGATAAACTAGCTTTCACTGTGCTACAGCGGTACAAAGATAATCACTTTGAAATCAACTTGCGAACCTATATGAAGTTCACGCCTCGCAAATCAAACATGTAGGTGTTTAATCAACAATGAAATTTGTATCGCATAAAACATTAATAAAAACACGTTCCGCACGGATTAATAATAAATATTTGCCGTGTCAAATAATTTAGCATCGACACGGTGTTATTAAATGCGGAGGACATTTCGCTTGGTTATTTAAATAATTTAACAACAGATTCATAGTTCACCCGTGAGCGCAACGGGCGATTCATCAGTATTAGCTCTGATTGGCGGAGAGTGATGACGTCATCAATATGCAACTACCCGCCGCTAGTTTGATAGGCTGAGGTTACTAGATCTATGAATAGCTTACAACGTTTTGATTGCTAAATATTTTGGTATCATTCGGATGGAATGTGCTGTTTCTAAAGGGTATTTGAACAGAAAAAAAATATAAATCTTTTTATCTAATACGAAAGGTTACTTTGTTAAAGTGTATGGTAACAGTAATACTTATATTATCTGTGGTAAAAGTAAGAAAATTTTAAGAACTTTAAGATATATAGAGAATATTTATATTTTATCAGAAGTAATTAGCTAAAAATAAAGCTTTTTAAGACATTATATGATACATAAGTGTAAAAAACAACAATGTGTAAATTGTTACAAAGGTTTCACATACGTTGGAGAAAATTGCTTGTGAAGGGATACATCATTTATTGTATGAATGGTACATTATTTTTGTTACGAGTTGTCTTTTGTATTGATATGTCCGTTGCTAATATTATAATTGTGAAAGTGTGTTTATGTATTTTCATGTCGTACCGAAGCGATGCTATGGTAGGATTTTTAAGGATATATCTAGAATAGAGTTAAATAGGCTACTTATTTACGAATTACGAATTTTCTTATTTATGAATAAGCGAAAGCAGCAGCGAGAGGAAAATGACCTTAAAAGGGAAACAAAGTTCAATGTTTCGAAGGATAAGGTCGAAAATTAATGGTACCCACTAGCAACAACGCTTCTACATACGTATAACACATGGGTATAACATTATAGGTACCTTTCAACATATTTATTTATTAATACAAGTACTAGTACACTTTCGGCACCCACATGATATAATAATAGGTCCTCAACCCTCCCACGTCTGCGGTTAATGAAAATTAGTCTCATGCGTTCAATACACCAATAAAACGTTACTCTGCCCTCTGAAGGTCCAAATAACATAATGGAGTCATCTATTAGCTACATTCAACCGCAAATAATTTAATAACGTTAGTACAAGCGGTCTGAGCGCACAATATCAATAACCTAGCTGATACGATGATACTCTATTTTATAGATACTCAATTAAGTACTAAAAACATTTGGGTTCAAGAGTTTTATAGCTACAAATTGATGATACAAGAGAACTTTCTATTTTAAGGGTTTCTATTGTCTTATAGTTTATTCTATGCATTAACTACATTCCAATATGCAGGTGTTCCTGATAATTACTAGTTTTTATAATATTACTAGCTGCACCCCGCGGTTTCACCCGCGTAAGTCCGTATCCCGTAGGAATATCGGGATAAAAAATAGATGTT